>NW_028291687.1:70000-80000 GCF_059453375.1 Lepisosteus platostomus
TGGCCAGGTCCTTTTCTCCTCTCTTACCAAAGCTGTTAGGTTCCTTTCCGTGGTGAGAGGGGTTGTCATGCAACGCTGCCACATAGTGCCGACAGACAAGAGTGTTGCGGGAGAAGAGAAAAGTGTTTGAAGATTTAAGAGTGTCTTAGGTGGAGCCAAAATCAAGTGTCACAAATACAAGTGGTTGGATTTCCAATGTTTAATATGGTAAAAATAAGCGGAAGTTATCTGCCAGTCCGGCACAGTCTGCCATGCTTTTGTCATATACTGTAAAGTGGTGTCGAACTGGGTGTCGAACTGGAGCCTCACCATTTGCATATGTGAGGCTCCAGTTATACATTGAGTGTCACATTAAATGACAAAAATGAAGAGAGTTAAAGCAGCTGGAGAGGTTTTCTTACAACTTTTGAGCTGACACAGTTTTGGAAAATGTTTCCTTCACGCTGCACTGTACAACATAGGCAGCCAAGAGTCTCCAAAACAAAACAGAATTGACAGATAGGAGAAAATTCCCACTCGTCCTGAAGTTCCCAAAATCCAGCACTGAGCGTAATCAAAGTGTCTAAGTAGCGTGGGAATGCTAACCCTAACCCTAGCTGGAGTTTGAGCAATCCAGCACTGAGCGTAAAAAGATGAGTCAAAGTAACGTCTAATCGGATTAGTTTCCTTAGAGCTGGTTCAGAGTCTGCTCAAGAGTTTACCTTTCACACATGCGCAAAGAAGAATGTTGGGGGTGCACGCTTCAAGGCGCCTTACAGCTGTAGGGAGTGATTCGAGACGATTCGTGACGTGTGCTCGTTCCCATATACCGTACGCCCCGGGTTGCAGTGCTAGGATGATGTACAATACCGCTTGGGCACATAACGGCGTTATACGCAAGGTTTTCGTTTGTTCGTTTTGTTTTGCTCTGCTTTGCTTTGTTTTGCTTTCCATCGCGTTGGTAAGAGCGTAAATAAAAAGGCGATTCCTGCGTCTACCACTAATGTAAGAGCTATTTCAAGTGCGACGTGGTGCGGCTTTTCAAATGCTTGTGGGCATTTCTCTGTTGTTGATTCTTTTTTTGTGTGTAACAAAGTGGCATTTTCATGTCCGGACGGGGAGACTTTATCATTCCGACATGAAGCCACCCTTAAGTCCTCTGAGGCGTGTCTGTCTGCAAGGCTTGTATTTTGGAAATGTTTTTTTGAAACGGAGAACGACTTTGAAATAGGCTTCCGCCGGCGCCTCGCGATCCAGGTAAGATTGTAGCAAGAACGCAGCGGCAGTGGGGCTTGCTGTAGTCGTGGCCGAGTGGTTAAGGCGATGGACTAGAAATCCATTGGGGTCTCCCCGCGCAGGTTCGAATCCTGCCGACTACGTTATCCGCCTCCAGTCGGTGTGTTTCGGCGCAAGCAAAGAAGCGTGCCTCTTTGCTGTTCCTGGTGGTTTTAAAACGCCCAATCGCTTGTACCCGCTGCCTTGGAAATAAGTTCTTCAGCGTCCGCGAATGGCATTTTGCAGCTGGAAGCAGATGTCGACGCGTTTTGCACAGAGCACCAAAAAAGCGTCTTTTTTGAAGGCCCAGGCACTGAGCATTGGTGGTTCAGTGGTAGAATTCTCGCCTGCCACGCGGGAGGCTCGGGTCCGATTCCCGGCCAATGCAGTGGCTTTTGCAGCGAGCAGCTCCATCACTTGCATCCCCATGCAACTCGCAACTCAAAAAACCCACTGAAGCTAAGCAGGTGTGAGCCAGGTCAGTACCCGGATGAGGGTGAGCTACAGGGAAAAACAAAGCTTCCAGCTGGAAGCGGTGTTAATGGTGCCGGCGGTGGGGCGCTCACCCTGAGATCTGTGCGGGTCCCAATGCCCCAGTATAGTGATGGAGATGCTGTGTTGTAAAAGGGCGCTGTCTTTTGGATGAGATGTAAAACCGAGGTCACAGCGCTCTGTGGTCATTCAAAATGACCACCAAAACCTTTGACAAAAGCTCTTGGTAATTGATGGTCTTCAATAATGCTTCTCCTTTAGGTACATTTTAAATCAGCTGAAAAATGCTGTGAAATGGGGGGGCACTTCAGGCCAGTGTAGGATTTGGGTTACAAGAACCATGAAACTGCACGAGAAAGCCCGTACACTGAATTACACGGCTTTCTATTCAAAGGAGGACAAAAGAAATTCCCTGAGTTCGATTTTTTGCAGCACAGAGAGGAGCGCTGTTGTGAGGCCGGTTAGCTCAGTTGGTTCGAGCGTGGTGCTAATGACGCCAAGGTCACGGGTTCGAGCCCCGTACTGGCCAGGTCCTTTTCTCCTCTCTTACCAAAGCTGTTAGGTTCCTTTCCGTGGTGAGAGGGGTTGTCATGCAACGCTGCCACATAGTGCCGACAGACAAGAGTGTTGCGGGAGAAGAGAAAAGTGTTTGAAGATTTAAGAGTGTCTTAGGTGGAGCCAAAATCAAGTGTCACAAATACAAGTGGGAGGATTTCCAATGTTTAATATGGTAAAAATAAGCGGAAGTTATCTGCCGGTCCGGCACAGTCTGCCATGCTTTTGTCATATACTGTAAAGTGGTGTCGAACTGGGTGTCGAACTGGAGCCTCACCATTTGCATATGTGAGGCTCCAGTTATACATTGAGTGTCACATTAAATGACAAAAATGAAGAGAGTTAAAGCAGCTGGAGAGGTTTTCTTACAACTTTTGAGCTGACACAGTTTTGGAAAATGTTTCCTTCACGCTGCACTGTACAACATAGGCAGCCAAGAGTCTCCAAAACAAAACAGAATTGACAGATAGGAGAAAATTCCCACTCGTCCTGAAGTTCCCAAAATCCAGCACTGAGCGTAAACAAAGTGTCTAAGTAGCGTGGGAATGCTAACCCTAACCCTAGCTGGAGTTTGAGCAATCCAGCACTGAGCGTAAAAAGATGAGTCAAAGTAACGTCTAATCGGATTAGTTTCCTTAGAGCTGGTTCAGAGTCTGCTCAAGAGTTTACCTTTCACACATGCGCAAAGAAGAATGTTGGGGGTGCACGCTTCAAGGCGCCTTACAGCTGTAGGGAGTGATTCGAGACGATTCATGGCGTGTGCTCGTTCCCATATACCGTACGCCCCGGGGTGCAGTGCTAGGATGATGTACAATACCGCTTGGGCACGTAACGGCGTTATACACAAGGTTTTCGTTTGTTCGTTTTGTTTTGCTCTGCTTTGCTTTGTTTTGCTTTCCATCGCGTTGGTAAGAGCGTAAATAAAAAGGCGATTCCTGCGTCTACCACTAATGTAAGAGCTATTTCAAGTGCGACGTGGTGCGGCTTTTCAAATGCTTGTGGGCATTTCTCTGTTGTTGATTCTTTTTTTGTGTGTAACAAAGTGGCATTTTCATGTCCGGACGGGGAGACTTTATCATTCCGACATGAAGCCACCCTTAAATCCTCTGAGGCGTGTCTGTCTGCAAGGCTTGTATTTTGGAAATGTTTGTTTGAAACGGAGAACGACTTTGAAATAGGCTTCCGCCGGCGCCTCGCGATCCAGGTAAGATTGTAGCAAGAACGCAGCGGCAGTGGGGCTTGCTGTAGTCGTGGCCGAGTGGTTAAGGCGATGGACTAGAAATCCATTGGGGTCTCCCCGCGCAGGTTCGAATCCTGCCGACTACGTTATCCGCCTCCAGTCGGTGTGTTTCTGCGCAAGCAAAGAAGCGCGCATCTTTGCTGTTCCTGGTGGTTTTAAAACGCCCAATCGCTTGTACCCGCTGCCTTGGAAATAAGTTCTTCAGCGTCCGCGAATGGCATTTTGCAGCTGGAAGCAGATGTCGACGCGTTTTGCACAGAGCACCAAAAAAGCGTCTTTTTTGAAGGCCCAGGCACTGAGCATTGGTGGTTCAGTGGTAGAATTCTCGCCTGCCACGTGGGAGGCTCGGGTTCGATTCCTGGCCAATGCAGTGGCTTTTGCTGCGAGTGGCTCCATCACTTGCATCCCCTTGCAACTCGCAACTCAAAAAACCCACTGAAGCTAAGCAGGTGTGAGCCAGGTCAGTACCCGGATGAGGGTGAGCTACAGGGAAAAACAAAGCTTCCAGCTGGAAGCGGTGTTAATGGTGCCGGCGGTGGGGCGCTCACCCTGAGGTCTGTGCGGGTCCCAATGCCCCAGTATAGTGACGGAGATGCTGTGTTGTAAAAGGGCGCTGTCTTTTGGATGAGATGTAAAACCGAGGTCACAGCGCTCTGTGGTCATTCAAAATGACCACCAAAACCTTTGACAAAAGCTCTTGGTAATTGATGGTCTTCAATAATGCTTCTCCTTTAGGTACATTTTAAATCAGCTGAAAAATGCTGTGAAATGGGGGGGCACTTCAGGCCAGTGTAGGATTTGGGTTACAAGAACCATGAAACTGCACGAGAAAGCCCGTACACTGAATTACACGGCTTTCTATTCAAAGGAGGACAAAAGAAATTCCCTGAGTTCGATTTTTTGCAGCACAGAGAGGAGCACTGTTGTGAGGCCGGTTAGCTCAGTTGGTTCGAGCGTGGTGCTAATGACGCCAAGGTCACGGGTTCGAGCCCCGTACTGGCCAGGTCCTTTTCTCCTCTCTTACCAAAGCTGTTAGGTTCCTTTCCGTGGTGAGAGGGGTTGTCATGCAACGCTGCCACATAGTGCCGACAGACAAGAGTGTTGCGGGAGAAGAGAAAAGTGTTTGAAGATTTAAGAGTGTCTTAGGTGGAGCCAAAATCAAGTGTCACAAATACAAGTGGGAGGATTTCCAATGTTTAATATGGTAAAAATAAGCGGAAGTTATCTGCCGGTCCGGCACAGTCTGCCATGCTTTTGTCATATACTGTAAAGTGGTGTCGAACTGGGTGTCGAACTGGAGCCTCACCATTTGCATATGTGAGGCTCCAGTTATACATCGAGTGTCACATTAAATGACAAAAATGAAGAGAGTTAAAGCAGCTGGAGAGGTTTTCTTACAACTTTTGAGCTGACACAGTTTTGGAAAATGTTTCCTTCACGCTGCACTGTACAACATAGGCAGCCAAGAGTCTCCAAAACAAAACAGAATTGACAGATAGGAGAAAATTCCCACTCATCCTGAAGTTCCCAAAATCCAGCACTGAGCGTAAACAAAGTGTCTAAGTAGCGTGGGAATGCTAACCCTAACCCTAGCTGGAGTTTGAGCAATCCAGCACTGAGCGTAAAAAGATGAGTCAAAGTAACGTCTAATCGGATTAGTTTCCTTAGAGCTGGTTCAGAGTCTGCTCAAGAGTTTACCTTTCACACATGCGCAAAGAAGAATGTTGGGGGTGCACGCTTCAAGGCGCCTTACAGCTGTAGGGAGTGATTCGAGACGATTCATGGCGTGTGCTCGTTCCCATATACCGTACGCCCCGGGGTGCAGTGCTAGGATGATGTACAATACCGCTTGGGCACGTAACGGCGTTATACGCAAGGTTTTCGTTTGTTCGTTTTGTTTTGCTCTGCTTTGCTTTGTTTTGCTTTCCATCGCGTTGGTAAGAGCGTAAATAAAAAGGCGATTCCTGTGTCTACCACTAATGTAAGAGCTATTTCAAGTGCGACGTGGTGCGGCTTTTCAAATGCTTGTGGGCATTTCTCTGTTGTTGATTCTTTTTTTGTGTGTAACAAAGTGGCATTTTCATGTCCGGACGGGGAGACTTTATCATTCCGACATGAAGCCACCCTTAAGTCCTCTGAGGCGTGTCTGTCTGCAAGGCTTGTATTTTGGAAATGTTTGTTTGAAACGGAGAACGACTTTGAAATAGGCTTCCGCCGGCGCCTCGCGATCCAGGTAAGATTGTAGCAAGAACGCAGCGGCGGTGGGGCTTGCTGTAGTCGTGGCCGAGTGGTTAAGGCGATGGACTAGAAATCCATTGGGGTCTCCCCGCGCAGGTTCGAATCCTGCCGACTACGTTATCCGCCTCCAGTCGGTGTGTTTCGGCGCAAGCAAAGAAGCGCGCCTCTTTGCTGTTCCTGGTGGTTTTAAAACGCCCAATCGCTTGTACCCGCTGCCTTGGAAATAAGTTCTTCAGCGTCCGCGAATGGCATTTTGCAGCTGGAAGCAGATGTCGACGCGTTTTGCACAGAGCACCAAAAAAGCGTCTTTTTTGAAGGCCCAGGCACCGAGCATTGGTGGTTCAGTGGTAGAATTCTCGCCTGCCACGTGGGAGGCTCGGGTTCGATTCCTGGCCAATGCAGTGGCTTTTGCTGCGAGTGGCTCCATCACTTGCATCCCCTTGCAACTCGCAACTCAAAAAACCCACTGAAGCTAAGCAGGTGTGAGCCAGGTCAGTACCCGGATGAGGGTGAGCTACAGGGAAAAACAAAGCTTCCAGCTGGAAGCGGTGTTAATGGTGCCGGCGGTGGGGCGCTCACCCTGAGGTCTGTGTGGGTCCCAATGCCCCAGTATAGTGACGGAGATGCTGTGTTGTAAAAGGGCGCTGTCTTTTGGATGAGATGTAAAACCGAGGTCACAGCGCTCTGTGGTCATTCAAAATGACCACCAAAACCTTTGACAAAAGCTCTTGGTAATTGATGGTCTTCAATAATGCTTCTCCTTTAGGTACATTTGAAATCAGCTGAAAAATGCTGTGAAATGGGGGGGCACTTCAGGCCAGTGTAGGATTTGGGTTACAAGAACCATGAAACTGCACGAGAAAGCCCGTACACTGAATTACACGGCTTTCTATTCAAAGGAGGACAAAAGAAATTCCCTGAGTTCGATTTTTTGCAGCACAGAGAGGAGCGCTGTTGTGAGGCCGGTTAGCTCAGTTGGTTCGAGCGTGGTACTAATAACGCCAAGGTCACGGGTTCGAGCCCCGTACTGGCCAGGTCCTTTTCTCCTCTCTTACCAAAGCTGTTAGGTTCCTTTCCGTGGTGAGAGGGGTTGTCATGCAACGCTGCCACATAGTGCCGACAGACAAGAGTGTTGCGGGAGAAGAGAAAAGTGTTTGAAGATTTAAGAGTGTCTTAGGTGGAGCCAAAATCAAGTGTCACAAATACAAGTGGGAGGATTTCCAATGTTTAATATGGTAAAAATAAGCGGAAGTTATCTGCCGGTCCGGCACAGTCTGCCATGCTTTTGTCATATACTGTAAAGTGGTGTCGAACTGGGTGTCGAACTGGAGCCTCACCATTTGCATATGTGAGGCTCCAGTTATACGTCGAGTGTCACATTAAATGACAAAAATGAAGAGAGTTAAAGCAGCTGGAGAGGTTTTCTTACAACTTTTGAGCTGACACAGTTTTGGAAAATGTTTCCTTCACGCTGCACTGTACAACATAGGCAGCCAAGAGTCTCCAAAACAAAACAGAATTGACAGATAGGAGAAAATTCCCACTCGTCCTGAAGTTCCCAAAATCCAGCACTGAGCGTAAACAAAGTGTCTAAGTAGCGTGGGAATGCTAACCCTAACCCTAGCTGGAGTTTGAGCAATCCAGCACTGAGCGTAAAAAGATGAGTCAAAGTAACGTCTAATCGGATTAGTTTCCTTAGAGCTGGTTCAGAGTCTGCTCAAGAGTTTACCTTTCACACATGCGCAAAGAAGAATGTTGGGGGTGCACGCTTCAAGGCGCCTTACAGCTGTAGGGAGTGATTCGAGACGATTCGTGGCGTGTGCTCGTTCCCATATACCGTACGCCCCGGGGTGCAGTGCTAGGATGATGTACAATACCGCTTGGGCACGTAACGGCGTTATACGCAAGGTTTTCGTTTGTTCGTTTTGTTTTGCTCTGCTTTGCTTTGTTTTGCTTTCCATCGCGTTGGTAAGAGCGTAAATAAAAAGGCGATTCCTGCGTCTACCACTAATGTAAGAGCTATTTCAAGTGCGACGTGGTGCGGCTTTTCAAATGCTTGTGGGCATTTCTCTGTTGTTGATTCTTTTTTTGTGTGTAACAAAGTGGCATTTTCATGTCCGGACGGGGAGACTTTATCATTCCGACATGAAGCCACCCTTAAGTCCTCTGAGGCGTGTCTGTCTGCAAGGCTTGTATTTTGGAAATGTTTTTTTGAAACGGAGAACGACTTTGAAATAGGCTTCCGCCGGCGCCTCGCGATCCAGGTAAGATTGTAGCAAGAACGCAGCGGCAGTGGGGCTTGCTGTAGTCGTGGCCGAGTGGTTAAGGCGATGGACTAGAAATTCATTGGGGTCTCCCCGCGCAGGTTCGAATCCTGCCGACTACGTTATCCGCCTCCAGTCGGTGTGTTTCGGCGCAAGCAAAGAAGCGCGCCTCTTTGCTGTTCCTGGTGGTTTTAAAACGCCCAATCGCTTGTACCCGCTGCCTTGGAAATAAGTTCTTCAGCGTCCGCGAATGGCATTTTGCAGCTGGAAGCAGATGTCGACGCGTTTTGCACAGAGCACCAAAAAAGCGTCTTTTTTGAAGGCCCAGGCACTGAGCATTGGTGGTTCAGTGGTAGAATTCTCGCCTGCCACGCGGGAGGCTCGGGTTCGATTCCCGGCCAATGCAGTGGCTTTTGCAGCGAGCGGCTCCATCACTTGCATCCCCTTGCAACTCGCAACTCAAAAAACCCACTGAAGCTAAGCAGGTGTGAGCCAGGTCAGTACCCGGATGAGGGTGAGCTACAGGGGAAAACAAAGCTTCCAGCTGGAAGCGGTGTTAATGGTGCCGGCGGTGGGGCGCTCACCCTGAGGTCTGTGCGGGTCCCAATGCCCCAGTATAGTGACGGAGATGCTGTGTTGTAAAAGGGCGCTGTCTTTTGGATGAGATGTAAAACCGAGGTCACAGCGCTCTGTGGTCATTCAAAATGACCACCAAAACCTTTGACAAAAGCTCTTGGTAATTGATGGTCTTCAATAATGCTTCTCCTTTAGGTACATTTTAAATCAGCTGAAAAATGCTGTGAAATGGGGGGGCACTTCAGGCCAGTGTAGGATTTGGGTTACAAGAACCATGAAACTGCACGAGAAAGCCCGTACACTGAATTACACGGCTTTCTATTCAAAGGAGGACAAAAGAAATTCCCTGAGTTCGATTTTTTGCAGCACAGAGAGGAGCACTGTTGTGAGGCCGGTTAGCTCAGTTGGTTCGAGTGTGGTGCTAATAACGCCAAGGTCACGGGTTCGAGCCCCGTACTGGCCAGGTCCTTTTCTCCTCTCTTACCAAAGCTGTTAGGTTCCTTTCCGTGGTGAGAGGGGTTGTCATGCAACGCTGCCACATAGTGCCGACAGACAAGAGTGTTGCGGGAGAAGAGAAAAGTGTTTGAAGATTTAAGAGTGTCTTAGGTGGAGCCAAAATCAAGTGTCACAAATACAAGTGGGAGGATTTCCAATGTTTAATATGGTAAAAATAAGCGGAAGTTATCTGCCGGTCCGGCACAGTCTGCCATGCTTTTGTCATATACTGTAAAGTGGTGTCGAACTGGGTGTCGAACTGGAGCCTCACCATTTGCATATGTGAGGCTCCAGTTATACGTCGAGTGTCACATTAAATGACAAAAATGAAGAGAGTTAAAGCAGCTGGAGAGGTTTTCTTACAACTTTTGAGCTGACACAGTTTTGGAAAATGTTTCCTTCACGCTGCACTGTACAACATAGGCAGCCAAGAGTCTCCAAAACAAAACAGAATTGACAGATAGGAGAAAATTCCCACTCGTCCTGAAGTTCCCAAAATCCAGCACTGAGCGTAAACAAAGTGTCTAAGTAGCGTGGGAATGCTAACCCTAACCCTAGCTGGAGTTTGAGCAATCCAGCACTGAGCGTAAAAAGATGAGTCAAAGTAACGTCTAATCGGATTAGTTTCCTTAGAGCTGGTTCAGAGTCTGCTCAAGAGTTTACCTTTCACACATGCGCAAAGAAGAATGTTGGGGGTGCACGCTTCAAGGCGCCTTACAGCTGTAGGGAGTGATTCGAGACGATTCGTGGCGTGTGCTCGTTCCCATATACCGTACGCCCCGGGGTGCAGTGCTAGGATGATGTACAATACCGCTTGGGCACGTAACGGCGTTATACGCAAGGTTTTCGTTTGTTCGTTTTGTTTTGCTCTGCTTTGCTTTGTTTT
>NW_028291687.1:85000-90000 GCF_059453375.1 Lepisosteus platostomus
AGCAAAGAAGCGCGCCTCTTTGCTGTTCCTGGTGGTTTTAAAACGCCCAATCGCTTGTACCCGCTGCCTTAGAAATAAGTTCTTCAGCGTCCGCAAATGGCATTTTGCAGCTGGAAGCAGATGTCGACGCGTTTTGCACAGAGCACCAAAAAAGCATCTTTTTTGAAGGCCCAGGCACTGAGCATTGGTGGTTCAGTGGTAGAATTCTCGCCTGCCACGCGGGAGGCTCGGGTTCGATTCCCGGCCAATGCAGTGGCTTTTGCAGCGAGCGGCTCCATCACTTGCATCCCCTTGCAACTCGCAACTGAAAACCCACTGAAGCTAAGCAGGTGTGAGCCAGGTCAGTACCTGGATGAGGATGAGCTACAGGGAAAAACAAAGCTTCCAGCTGGAAGCGGTGTTAATGGTGCCGGCGGGGGGGCGCTCACCCTGAGGTCTGTGCGGGTCCCAATGCCCCAGTATAGTAACGGAGATGCTGTGTTGTAAAAGGGCGCTGTCTTTTGGATGAGATGTAAAACCGAGGTCACAGCGCTCTGTGGTCATTCAAAATGACCACCAAAACCTTTGACAAAAGCTCTTGGTAATTGATGGTCTTCAATAATGCTTCTCCTTTAGGTACATTTTAAATCAGCTGAAAAATGCTGTGAAATGGGGGGGCACTTCAGGCCAGTGTAGGATTTGGGTTACAAGAACCATGAAACTGCACGAGAAAGCCCGTACACTGATTACACGGCTTTCTATTCAAAGGAGGACAAAAGAAATTCCCTGAGTTTGATTTTTTGCAGCACAGAGAGGAGCACTGTCGTGAGGCTGGTTAGCTCAGTTGGTTAGAGTGTGGTGCTAATAACGCCAAGGTCGCGGGTTTGAGCCCTGTACGGGCCAGGTCTAGATCCAGGTCCCTGTTTGTGAAACAGGCAAATGACTGTCTCAGGGGCCCATTCCTCATTCTCAAGACACATGTATGCAGTATGTACACCGTGCATTGAGCAATAGGGACTGAATACACCACAGGTAAGGTTAGAAGTCATTCTGAGGTGCCACATGTGAGGGATACAGCTAGGCATCCGAAATGTAGGGTTTGAGACCCTTCAGGAGTACTGCATCCTTTGAGACAGACCCGTGCATGTTAAACAAATGATCATTTCTTTCGGCATTAGGGACTAAATATACTAAACATATGATGCTAAAATGTTATTTTCACATATATTAATGTAATAAATGATTGCTTATGCTTTAGAAACAAATCTAATTAAAATAAAAGCTTAAGTTTTGTATTTATCTTGTACCATAGAACATGATTTTCTTTGTATTTCAAGCCCACAAAGTGTCCAAATGACGCACTACATGATATAAGGAAGATTATCACATGCATATCGGTATTATCTTTCTTATGAAAATGCATTCCTTTCATTACCTTTTACTTTTTAAAATGAACTCAAATTGAGTATAATGTAATAATTTAAGTAGAATAGATTCTAATAATATAATGATCCAGTGTTTTGCACTACTTCACTGCTTCACTGCTCTATGCCATCTGGAAATAAATCCTCAGACTGCTTACTGCCCTGGGCATGTACCAATAAATTAAAGGAGCACATCTGTTTATCACTGCGTTGAAGCAGGAGACACACAGTCTCTGCAAACACATCCTAGATACAGTGTTCCAGCACCTTTGACCTCATCCAGAACATATCATTTCTTGAAAGGGATTGCTGTCCGAATGCACATCTGAATCCCAAACAGAATCTCTAGTAAAATACGATCATTTGTGAAACAGGCAAATGACTGTCTCAGGGGCCCATTCCTCATTGTCAGACACATGTATGGAATGCTTTCACCGTGCATTGAGCAATAGGGATTAAAAACACCGCAGGTAAGGTTAGATGTCATGTTCTATGCTCATTTCTTTCAGCATTAGGGACTAAATATACTAAACGTATGATGCTAAAATGTTATTTTTACATATATTAATGTAATAAATGATTGCTTATGCTTTATAAACAAATCTAATTAAAATAAAAGCTTAAGTTTTGTATTTATCTTGTACCATAGAACATGATTTGCTTTGTATTTCAAGCCCACAAAGTGTCCAAATGTTCTATGATCATTTCTTTCAGCATTAGGGACTAAATATACCAAACGTATGATGCTAAAATCCTGAAAAAAGGATGTGCTCCATCTCGTCAGTAGATTGGATTCCAAAACTGATTTGGGTCAATATACATTACCTTTGAAATTAAAGTACAGTCTACTGTAGGGAACCATCAACTTAGAAAGCATTGGCCTTCCCTGGGGGTCAGGTAGGTGCAAAAGATAAACCTTTATCCTATCTTTATCTTAAGATAAGTGGCCAAGCAGTATTTTTCCAAGTTTCACCAAGCACATCATGTTGCCATAGTAGACAAAGTTCTATAAAATGTTAAATAACTTTTAAAAAAAGTATCTTGGTCTTACAGTACTGTACAAGGTGAATTAAACTGTCCCTGGTAAGAAAAAGTAATTAGAAGCATCTCAGAAACTTTATCTCTAGAAACATTAGCTGTTTTATATCATGTAATTTAGTGTGATGTTGTCAGAATTCAAGGACATTATCACACACAGAAATTGGTTCAGTTAAATCTAAAAAACACAGCTAAACATGGGTTTAAATGTAACAGAAGTCTTACCTCTTGTCAAAAGATTTAATTCAAGAAGCGATGTAATAAATGATTGCTTATGCTTTATAAAGAAATCTAATTAAAATAAAAGCTTAAGTTTTGTATTTATCTTGTACCATAGAACATGATTTTCTTTGTATTTGAAGCCCACAAAGTGTCCAAATGATGCACTACATGATATAAGGAAGATTATCACATGCATATCGGTATTATCTTTCTTATGAAAATGCATTCCTTTCATTACCTTTTACTTTTTAAAATGAACTCAAATTGTGTATAATGTAATAATTTAAGTAGAATAGATTCAGGTAGGAAATATAGAGTCATGATGTTTATGGCTGACATCATTTCACATGGGTGAATTTTAAGCTAAGAAATAAAAACATTTACAATGAAGATACCATTGCTTAATTTTAAATGCCTTTAAAAAATAAATACCTCCTGAGAATAATTTGCCACTCCCAGATCCTTGGTAAGGTACTGTTTGAATCCAATCAGGAGAGGAGCATCCAGGGAGTGCTTTCTATAGAGTCCAGCTTGGGCCACTCTCTTCCGGCCTGCTGATACTTTTTAACTACTCAGGGCCTGTAAGGATATAAAACACCGGTTTAAACATTTTATACCTATAAGACAAATTAGAATTTTAGTAAAAAATAGATACATCTGAAAAATAAAAAGTCTTACTGCTGATAGAGTTCTTCAGAGCTCACATCTTCCCCTTCCTTATCCGCTTCTGTTTCAGTTTCTAGAGCAGCCTCTGGCATCTCTTCCTCCTGGACTGCGGCCTCTTGCTCAGGGCCGCTGGAATGCAGGTAGATTCTTTTCAACATGCTTTTACATAATATGTTGTAACAATGATTTCAAAAAGAAACTACAGAAGCCTTACAGATTAAAAATATCTCACCTTGCCAATGTGTCTTCAGGCTTCCCATGTACAAAAAGGCCCAAGGACTCTAGCAGTCTTACAACCACTATCCTGTTTGCCTCACCAGACACGATCTCTATTCTGTGGTAATCCACGATGACCCCGTTCTTCAGGTGATTCATCATGTCCTCCCTCGCCTGTTGAGAGGCCATCCTGATGTTTTCTGCCGTGGCGTGCTTCATACACACCCTCTTCAAGTGAGCAGGAAGCTGATCAAGAGTATTCAGGCACATCTTGCACACCAGGGGAATCCTCGCGGGTTTCCTTTGAAAATAAATAATACCATCTGTGTATAGAAACAAGCTAAGACTGATTTCTTAAATTATCCTTAATTTTCTCTCTCATAGTTTGAGCATAATGATTTTATTGCATTTATATAAGAATTGCTCATTGCTCCTAAATAAATAATGGTTTCATAAAAAAGTGAACACTTGGTCTCAGTCACAGACTTTCCAATAGAAGCCATTGTGGAGTTCAGCAACTGCAGGTCCTAGAAGTGGGGAAGGAATTTTAAAAGAGAAATTGAATTACAATACAGAAGGAATGGCTGAGGGATCACTGAAATATATATATACAAATTCCAAAGACTGAGTCCATATAGAAACAACTACCTTTCATTTTCAGTATAAGAAAAAAAAAACATTATCTTCCAAAGCATCATAAAATTGTCCCTTCTTCCAGACTCTACTTCTCTCTTGTAGTAGTATAGCAGACCTTTCCAGGTGAGCAGATCACAGAGTCCGAAATGAGCTTCCTCCATCAAGCAAAGTACCTGAACATGACTCTGTCTTCATAAAAGCGCCCCTGTAATAAAGAAATTAAATCCGAAATCAAGAGGGCAGTTGCCTACTGAAATACAAGAAGTCATCAATTTTAACCTAGCAACACATTAAAGGCTGCATCTATACAAGTACGATTCTAGAAATGCTCACCAGATTACGTTTTAAGAAGGAACTGCGCCTCAGGTTCCGCCGAGATCTTAACTCGGATGGCAGGATTCAGAGTCCGGAGTGCGGACTGATGGCGCACGGAGGGTCCATATACTGTGGATCCCTCAGTGATCTTCCGCGTATTCAAACCGTTAGCGTGTGACTCCCCTGTCCCCGTGACCTCTTTGCTCTGCTCTCTCCTCTGTGCAGCTGAGCCCGACTCACGGTAAAATGGAAAAAAATATGCCCTCGACGTGAGATTTATTCTGGAGCGAGCCAGTGTTGCGCATAGCTGCCTTCAAAGCAGTTAACCCAGGTTCGATTCCCGGCCAACGCAGTTGCGAATGTTTTCAAATGCTGTCATGAGCCTTGGATTGTGACTAGCAAAGCGAAGCCTTTTGAAAGAGCTAAAGCACTGCAAAACGGAATTGAAGGAGAATCTTACAGGGGATTCTGAGCAGTGTCTGCATACATGCAGTCAGATAAAGG
>NW_028291689.1:0-85000 GCF_059453375.1 Lepisosteus platostomus
ATCGCTTTCAAAAAACGATACATTCTGGATGAGGTCAAGGTGCAGGAACACTGTATTTAGGATGTGTTTGCACTTATTCTGTGTCTCTAGCTTCAACACAGCGATATATGTATATGCTCACTGATTTTTTGGTACATGCCCAGGGCAATAATCATTATGAGGAATTATTTCCAGATGTGCTAGGGGTAGTGTTGTGAAATACTTCAACACACTGGATCGCAGGTTTAAACCGCCTGCACTCTTACTCCTTAAAAACCAACAAATGCAGATATGTAGCAATCATATTGTAGCAGACACTCATTTGCCTGTTTCACAAATGATCATATTTTACTAGAGATTTGTTTGGGATCCGGATGTGCATTCTGACCGCAATCTCCTTATCGCGGCTTTGCCCTTCTTGGCTCTTTGGACAATATCTCTATCTTGTGGTCGTTGTTGGTAATGTCTAGACAACATCTCCATCTTGTGGTCGTTGTTGGTAATGTCTTCTTATGCCCTTTTTTATTTTAATTCTCTATTAGTTGATTCTAGAATCTCTACAATGGAGTTGAAAACATCAGTTTTATAGCAGACAATATGACATTATTTATAGTCCAATTAGAAACTTATTACCCTGTTTTTAACATAATAACAAATTAAAATTGATTAAAACTAAGTTTGGAACACCAGGGAACATAACAAATGATTTTTTGGAAAACCATGAGGTTCTCTGTGTCCGATGCCTGCAAGGGGAGAAAGCTAGAATCCTTTTATTTTTTCAAAATTTGAAAATAAACATCATTTAACAACAGCTTTCATTCCTAGGAGTGAAAAACAACCATTTTTGAAGACATATTAGTTTCTAAAACACTACAATAAAGTTAAAAACATCCGTTTTATATTACATTATTTTGTGTGAAATTTGTCATTTTTTGCACTATTTTTAATAAAATCTCTAATTAAAAGTGATTAAAATTAAGTTTGGAACAACAAGGAACACAAAAAAAAAAGATTTTAAGGAAAAAAATGATGTCTTCTGTGCCAGGTGCCTGCAAGGGGAGAAAGCTAGAATCCTACCCAGGCTCCTGGAGCTCTGTCCTGGCTAAAGGAGGGTGAATCCATCCCCTTCAAAGCTCCATGAAAAAATGATATTTTTAAATTTGAAAAAAAAAACATTATAGAACAACATCTCTTGGTCCACAGAGAGCAACAATCCAACTTTGAACAAAATCCATTGACTGATCCCCGAATCCTGAAGTTTCTTCGCATGATATTGGGCTTGCAACCACTTTCTGGAAAACGAAGAAAAAGGCCAAAAATGAAAAAAAAGTTATCAATTCTAGAGCCTAAGAGGAAAACAAGACAAATGTATATCTCCAAATAATTTTATGTGCTTCAGAAAAGCCCAGGAAAGTTTTTTGCATACATGAAACCACGCCCGTTTGCACGTAAGCAGACATGGTTTCACAAACGACTGCATGAAAGCACGCGTGCATGCGAAGTCATCCTGTTGAGCATTTGAAAAGCCGCACCACGCCACACTTGAAATAGCTCTTACATTAGTGGTAGACACAGGAATCGCCGCAGGAATCAAAATTGAACCTAGTCGCCACATCACATACATCCTGTTCAACGATAAAAAGGTAACATCTATCCTCGCTCCAGAGTAAATCTCACGTTGAGGGCATATTTTTTTCCACTTTACCATGAGTCGGGCTCGGCTGCACAGAGGCGAGAGCAGAGTAATGAGGTCACGGGGACAGGGGAGTCACACGCTGGCGGTTTGAACACGCGGAAGATCACTGCGGGATCCACAGTATGTGGACCCTCCGTGCGCCATCAGTCCACACTCCGGGCTCTGAATCCTGCCATCCGAGTTAAGATCTCGGCGGAACCTGAGGCACAGTTCCTTCTTAAAACGTAATCTGGTGAGCATTTCTAGAATCGTACTTGTATAGATTGTAGCGTGCTCTCTGAAGGCACCAGTTCTGTAGGGTTTGGGCATTAACTGGGACAATTATTAATTGTAGCAGTAAATCATAAAATGATTCTTTGGGTGGCCTTAGAATCCAACCATGCGATATAACTCAAACAACGCACACACATAGGTACTAATACACGAGGATACATTTATTAATACATAGAATATGCATGTAAACCAAACAGATCTTATCAAGAGGTTTATCAGAATACAAAAGGTATATATTCAGTCAGTTACAAAGAGTATCATATATCAAGAGGACATATGTTCAGTATATCATTCATTTAGACCGTTTCGTAAATGAACTTGGTTATAACTTCTACATTGAATACTCAAAACAAGTACATAACTCTTAGGAATTAAATTGGTATCAACTGGTTGGGATGACAATTGAATTCTCGAGCTGTAATGCATTGAAGTTGAATACTCATCCAATCTCTGGGGATTCAGATCTCCTGCGGACTCAAAGAAGCAGTTGCAGGCTTGTTGCTGTCCAATCCGCGCTGTCTGGCTTGGTGCCAGGTTGTGCTGTGCGGTTTGCGACAGTGCGCTGCTGATGCTCACTGACCGGCTAGTTAGTGTTGGCTTTAACTAGCAAAGTTTATGCACAGGAGAAAATATGACTGTGGGTCCCAGTAGGTCAGGAAGAGGACCGGTTCGTTCCTGATGAAGCGCTTGTTCTGATTAGTTATTCAGCTGTCCACAGTTCCGACCTGTTCACGAGGCTTGCTGCTGATGCTAACCTCGGGTGGATCCTCTGGTTACTCGTGGCAACCTCCACTCTCGACTCTTAGAACAGAGGAAAGTACTGGCACTCGGACACACTGGCCGTTCCGTGGTTGTCCGGGCTGAGTCTCAGGATGGTCAGGAGGCGTGCTGTGAGAATGTCCTGCCCTTGGGAGCCTTCTGCTCCTGGGCCGTCCTGCCATGGAATTGTCTTGCACCCCTGGAATTCTCCTTAGAATTCTCCTACTGGAATAGTCCTACTAGTTCTCCTGCACATTGTCTATTGTTTGTTTGTACATTGTCTTGATGCACTGGTTGCACTTTGTTTTGTTTTTTACACTTGTTTTACAATCGAGAGACTTTCTGTAAGTAAGAATTCCATTGTACCAGTACCGGTTACATATGGCAATAAAGTTCAAGTTCAAGTTCAAGTTCTCCAGGCTCTCTGTTGCCTGTTTTTACCTGGAGGAACTTTGGCTTGTCATTGGCTGAAAGTTTAATGGGCATCAGAGTCCCACATGGGTTACATTGCCCTACCAGTCCCTGACTGGTTGATCAAGGTGAGATATGAGTCACTTACTCCTGACACCTAGGAATGCAATCCAGATGTCCATCTGGCACTCCCTAGACAGATAGGCGCCAATGGATGACCATTGATCATGATAGCCAGGCTTAGCTAAGTGCATCCCCCTTTGGGAGCTGTCCCTTATCAAAAGAAAACATCTTTAAATCAGCCTGCATGAATAGTTTCTCTGTGGCTGCACCACAGAGATGAAGAGAGAGATGGGGCCTCATTTGGGAAAGCACAGCAACACTTATTTCTGTCTTATTAACAAGCATTGCCTCTACATATCCCCCCTTTTTGAAGGTCACGAGGTCCTGAGACGTTGCCTTCAAAACAAAACAGAGTTAAGTGATGTCCCCTGTCATTAGAACATTAACCTTAAATGTCCACATTTCTCCTTGAGAATTCATACCGGAACCAGCATTGGGAACAAACAGGATGAAAAACATCTGGAGTATGTATAAACACGGTAGGAGACATCATCTCAGTCTAGGCATTACAAATCAGGAAGTTCACTGTCAGTATCTGATACCTCTGTAGGCAGATATTTGGGGAAGAAGTAACTTCCTTTCTTTTGAAATGCTACCTTTGACTCATTTGTGCTACCCGGAGTACATCTTGATGTAAGAGTACAGCATTCAGAGTACATTGTCAGCCATGATCCAGCTTCCCAGCAGCAGTGTTACAATAACACCGGTTCCTGTTCCCAGCCCCCCTGATGAACCATGACACCTGTGTTGGGCACCTGCCAGGGTGGTTTGGAGGTTTGTTCCATTAAAGCAAACTAACTACCTGTACCTTGTGAGGGCTTACTGTTTCTTGGATTTCTATCCAATTCAATAGTGTGGCACCTGAAGGCATCCACGACCTCAAGTTTGGTCTTATGTTGTCTGGTTCCAGACCGTACAGTGTCAAGTTACCATGCTGTACTATGGCCTCCTTGGGGCCAGTAGCACGCAAACCTATCAGAAATAGCAAACACACAACAGTGGCGGCAGCAATCAGTCCTCCCAAAAGTCTTTTCGGGTGGCTGATCCCAGTCATCTCCTTCTGAGTGACTGTTGCCTTTCTAAGTTGGCGCAGCATGTACATGGTCTCTTTCTCAGTATGCCATGTGGCATCTTGGGCACCAACATCCTGGAAATCTGAGGAGATCTGACGCAGCTGCTGATGCTGCTCCTCCATTTCCAGGACATCTGCTTTTTCGATTTGTTCATGCCTGTGCTCTAGGAACCCTGCAGGGGGTGGTGCAGCGGTGGAGCATGCCTGACCCTTGGCTTAGTGGTCATCTGGAGCACCTGAGGGATCTGGGATTGTTACTCCATTCTCACTGTTCAGGTCCACCCTGCACACTTCCTGATTGAGGAATCCCTCTATCGGCATGTTTACAATCGTTCGCTGGGCGTGGGTGTAGGACACCTGCTCGCTCCCCCCTTCCCTCTCTAGGGGTTCAGGGAGCTGCCCCAGCACTGGGATAGCTAGTTCACTGTCTTTGAACTCACCATCACCCACCAGGCCCATGTCAGTGCAGGCGGGGATTCTGACACCCCCCTTTTCCATGTTCTGCACTAACAGTCGGGTGGCTTGCCCATCCAGCTCCAGTGGTTGGTGCTGAACCACTGTTGGTCAGACTCAGACTGACAAACTGAGCTGGTGGCTGTAAGAAAACCGGCTCGGCTTTCATTCCCTGTCCCTTCTGGGGGACTGGGTGTATTGGCAACCCTGCCGTTGAGGCAGGAACAATCAGGTCAATCTCACTCACTACCTGGTAGTTGTGAGAAATAATGTTACCTGACTGCAGGTTCCCTGGGTCACAGCAGAGGGAATCGGCATCTGGGATCAGGTGTGTCCACAGCGCAGTAGTCTCAGCGTCCAGCTGAACCTCCTGTCTAACCTGTGAATGTTGCTCCAGGGGATTTCTTTATTTATGTCTTTATTTAGTGGTTTCATTAGTGACAAAGGCTAAACTTTCTTGGAAAAATGTCTTTTATGTAAACCATGTTTGCTATTAATTCATTTAGGACTAGAATATGTTCATTTTCTTCCAATAAAAGAAGGGTTCCATTCGCCATAGTCGGGTTGACATTAGAAGCTTGCCATGCCCGGACTGTAACACCATCGCATTAGCATGTTAAAGCGATTTCGTTGAGGAGCCTAGCTTTCTTAACTAGTAAGTACTGTACTTCCTTGGTTTTTGAGGGGGGAAGGTGTCTTTCGCTGGAAATCTGGTCCCCTTCTACTGTAAAAATACCTGTGAAACCGGTTTAATCCGTCACAGCCAGCACTCCCGCTGGCCACCCACGTGTTATGCTCTTCATTAATGTCTAAGCCGGAACACATCATTATATCTCATTTTGTATTTCTTTAAAAAAAATCGTTTGCCCAGCCTAACAGTATTGTTGTTATTGTTTTTATCCTGTAAAGCGCTTTGAGGAGCCAGCTTTTAAGGCGCCATATACAATAAAGTTCATTATTATTACTATTGTTAAATTGCTGGACAGAGAGGTGAACATTATTACACGGAAGACAAAGATAGCGATTTATGTGTGGATGCTGCACATTGGTGGGGAGTCCCCATTGCCTGTAAAGCACTTTGAGTGGAGTGTCCAGAAAAGCGCTATATAAATGTAAGCAATTATTATTATGATTATTATTATTATGATTATTATTATTATTATTATTACGTTGCATTGTGCATTGTGCTGCTGTAATACAGTTTTAAATAATTAAAAGTCTAAACAGTATCAGCTTTATTTATGGGTTTTAAATCAATATAAATGTTTATATTGTAACGCCTAGGTGACTATTCATTGTTATTAAAATGACTTAAATTTGATCATGTTATGATAATTAGAAATATAAATTTGTTTGGTGCAAGTGAAGTTTTATTTAATCTCTGAGCCAGGGAAACATTGTATTTTTTTAAAAAAATGTTTATTAAAAAAAAAAAGTAACGGCTCCAGCAGGATTCAAACACACAACATGTGATGTAGGAGTCAGGAAGCTAACCCACAGCACCACCAGCAAGGTCACACAAAGAGTGTCGAAAAAGCCCTACAAAACATTATGTAACAATTCTTGTGTTGCGGTACATGAGTATAATTATATCGTTATTAATTTCTTTAAATACGCGATTCCATATTATATTCCCTTTTAATCAAATTCTTGTACCGGAGCTTGTTGACTCCAGTATCACGTTAGTTAAAGACTTCGATGCTTAAAATGTTTAGGGAGAAATGGAATACTGGTGTGTATGTTTTCTTTAAAGTACCGAGACCAGCCATATACTGTATGTTTAAGTTCCAAAATTAATATCGTTTATGGCCTTCACACGTGTTACAGTATGCTCCTATTCTTTTTATGCTCAGGTACTAAGATTTCCCTTCAGTGGTAAAATTCCATATAAATATTCAATGCTTAAACGGGCACAGTAAAGACATTAAATATACATGTACATATACATACTGTATACAGTACAGTTTGCATACAGTAATATGTTTATGTTCCTAAATCAATCTCTTTTATGAGCATGTGAAAGGCATGGTGAATCGGAGATTCTCAAAAATTACTGTACTTTGCATGATTGGAAACAAATGCGTGATTGCGAAATGCTGTGGTGTTACTTTTACAAAGACAGTCAATGAAAAAAAGAATGTGGACCAGGGCACTACTTTGAGTTTACAGCTTGTCCAAGGTCATTCATTATTAATACTATTAGTAATATCTTCGTTAAAGACTTTGATGGCGACAGCTCAAACATGAGAGGTTGAGCTTTATTAGCTCCACCTTGCAGAAATTCCGGATACTATTATTTTAATTGCGGTTTTATAGGAGAATTTACGGTAACTCGTGGTAGACTGCGTAAAGCGCACCGCAAAATAATGTGGTATCGCCCGCTTGTTTTGAATAGCTGCATCTGTACGCCCCGTGTCTCAACGGTAGGACGGAATCAAATACTGCCTCGACACGTAACAGCGTTATATTAAACCGCAGGACTTTAGGGCTGTTTTGTTTGAATGTTCAAGGCATTGGTAAGAGCGTAGGTCAAGGGCCATTGGTGCATCTCCTGTGACTGGAGTAAAAATGCTATTCAAAGTGCAGTGACTAAAATCGTCGTCCACATGTCTCCGTTGTTGATTGCTTTCTGTCTAAGAACGTTCTGTTTTCATGTCCGAACGGGGAGACTTTATCATTCCAACTTGAAGCCACCCTTAAGTCCTCTGAGGTGTGTGTGTGTGTGCTTGCACGTATGGCGTAAAAGGTTTCTTAAACGGAGAGCGAACTTGAAAAAAGTTGCCTCCGCCGCCGCCGCCGCCTCGCACTCCCTGTTCGATTGTAGCAAGAAGGCAGCGGCCGTGGTGCTCGCTGTAGTCGTGGCCGAGTGGTTAAGGTGACGGACTTGAAATCTGTTGGGGTCTCCCTGCGCAGGTTCAAATCCTGCTGACTACGGTGTCCTTTGCATTTGGTTGCGTGCGTGCGTGTAAAAGGACCAGCGCCGTTTCGTTTTCGCTGGGACCTTTAACACTCTAAATCGTCTGGGCCCGCAGCCTGTGAAATCGATTCTTCAGCACCCACGAAGGACGCTTTGCAGCTGGACACAGATACCGATGCTTTTCAGCAATGAGCTTTCCAGCTGAATTTTCTCGGCAGCTCCCTACTGAACCTGTTCTCCATTGCAACATAGCGGAGGCTCGTCACATCTATAGCAAGGCTGTGTAGGACCGCATACGCCACAGTGACTTGTACACAGACCACATGAAAGGCAAGCAAAATACAATTATTAAAATTCCAAAGACTCACAAGGTCAGAGGAACAGCGATGATCTGAACTGATCTGTTACAGAAGTCTAGGTTGACCTTTTTAGAGCTGTAATTGCATTTTTGTTTAATAGAAGATCAAATCTACTCGCATGTACCAGCACCTTACAGTTTATTGATGTTAATTCTGTTTAAGTAATAAGATTGCTAACGATGTTGGACTTTAGCCGGTGTTTTTTAGAACAAATTGCTTACACTTCTGTAAGGAATACGCAGTACGTGCCTTTGTCAGTCATTGCTCACCATACCTGTAACTTTCTTATCTAACTCACTTCCTCAAATGGTGAAGGTCCACAAACATAAATGAAAAAAAATCCCTTGTTGTAGATGAGGTGCCCAAAAAAGCAGCCCCTGATAGTGTATAACACATTTATACTATTGCAGAGACACATGTAACATATATATATATACTGTTTATATATATGAAACAGAAATAGAAACAGAAACAGGAATCGCTTACACACCTGGAGAATCTCTGTAGGAATATCTAGCATTTATCAATGGAAATAAAAGCTGCTTTAATACAGTGCATGTTCAAACTCAAACCCTCAGCTGCTGTTCTTGTTTGTTTTGGGACAAATTGCAACTGAGCATCGCATGAGCCGTTACGTACCCTTATCTGTTAGGGAATTTCAAGGGAGGAGTTAGGTCAGAATGGGTAGGCTGCAAAACAACAAGTAAAGATTTATTCCAAGATGAAACGTTGTGGCGGTTTTCTTATCTTTTCAGCATGGACTAAACTTTTACGTGTTCCTTATATGCTATATATGTATATATTAGCACCAATGTCGTTCTTAAAAACTAACATGAAATTGTCAGGGACATTCAGCTATATACAAAGACGAGACAGACAAACTAATAATTCTATATTAACGTGGCCTACATATTGACGCAATGATCGAACTAACTGACATGTTCTGATTCAGATTCCCTGCAGTTTATGCCAATTAGAACAATAGCAATGCTGAGTCCTCCCCACCCTACCGAGCACAAATTCAGCTGCTCTCCAGTTCTGTTCTGCATGTTTTTTCATTGCAATTGAGCTCGGAGCTGGAGATGATCTCCATACAGTTCTGTGTTAACTAGCCCGCACTTGCGTGCTAATTTACGGGTTGTGGCAAATGCTTTTCTATAGTTCATATACATGACAGCAACCTGTTACCGAGGAACCTGAGAGGTTTAAAAGCCACACGAGCCAGGCAGGATTCGAACCTACAATCTTCTGATCCGAAGTCAGATGCATTATCCATTACGCTACTGGCCCATAGAACATGTGCTTGCACTCAACCACAGAGAGCTCTACACTGCTACTAGTAGTACACTTCCCCATCTACATTTTCACAGCAAGAAACTTGTGTTTCCTACTATTTTTATCAGGTTTAAAATATCATCTCCTTAAAACAGAAAAAGTGTTGATGTGTCGTGCTGAAATTCCGATTGATTTTGAATTCAAAGAAAAAAGGTTTTCTTCCAAAACACCATGAAATTGTCACATCTTGCAGACAATAGGTGTATTCCATGTTGAAAAGAGAAGAAAGAAAACCATGGAGCCTTTTACAGGTGTGAGGCTTCTTCAGGTGTGAGAAGACCTCACAGCCGAAACACTGTGTTTCCGTTCTTCTCTTTTCAGCATGCAATAAACCTATTACTTGTTCCTTTGCAGCCGAGGCATGCTGACGTAGCTACCCAGCTGAACATCTTGCAGACTCTACAGTACTTCTCTCCTGTAGAAGTAAAGCAGGGCTTGCTGGGTGAGCTTTTGCTCCGGTAAATTAGGTCACGTGTCATGTTAAATCACTTCTTCTAAACACAACATTTGCTGGTGCTAGCTTTCCCCATGAAAAGAGACATTTCCCTTACAGTACATGACATATCGTTTTTATTCTATCAATAAGTATAGAAATTAAACAAAAGAAAAAATGGTGTCGCCAAAGAATGGGAGGTGTCAAGGGCATTGAGCTCCTTGGACATGAAAAGTGCCCGATAAATGCCATTTCTCATCATTTCTCTTGGCGTCAGTTCTGCTATTAAATGGGACGGAGGCAACGGGCTCAGAGAGCAGGTTAAGTGCACACCGAACACAGATGTGTCCAAGTGTCTGTAAAAGGGCGGTGCTCTGCTGGCGCTGTTCCCTAGTGGCTTAAAGTGCCTGCCTAGTAAGCAGGCGATCCTGGGTCTGAATACCAGCGGTGCCTCTCTCCGTGTCTTGTTGTGCCGAATGTCTCATTTCAGACAAACATGTACAGCTTGGTTCAGTTTAATGCAAGAATTCATTTCCTTTCTGGAATAACTTGTTTTTGAAGAAATCCATACAGCTTGTGAAAGATGAAATCAATTTCTTGGTTGTCAGTGGAAAAAGATTGCCGGCTGCAAGAAGCGCAAGTGATTGTTTTCTTTGACCATAAACCTGCAAATGTAGGGAGCTCAAGCGGCCGTCAGTCTCTGTGGTGCAATCGGTTAGCGCATTCGGCTATTAACCAGAAGGTTGGTGGTTCAAGCCCACCCAGGGACGCATGTCTCAGTTTTTCCAATGTAAACATCATCACCGCTAAAGAAAATGGCGCAGAAGGCTCCACAGTCGAAACGTTGTGCTTCTTTTCTTCTCTTTTCAGCATGGAGCAAACCTTTGCTTGATCCTTTGCAGCCTACGCAGGCTGACACAGCTACCTTTCTCTTAACGCGCCTCAATCATTATTCACCAAAACCATCAGCAGAATGTGTCGCCTTTGTGGTGATGTCACTCCTCTGCTTCACAAATGTCCTTAGTGACGGACCATTTCTTTCTGCCATTTTTCCGGAGCGGTTATTGATTGCTCCATCATTTCCCTCATACTTTCCATCCCTAGATTGAAAAAAAAAACAGAAACAGGCTGACAGGACGACAATCAAATTGCAAAAACTCATCAAAGCACTCGATAGAGTATTTGAATCCACAAGTAGCTACGAGCAACTTTGTCCTGGCTTGCATGAAAGTCGGAAAATGTCAAAAAGAAAAAGATGGTGGCTTTTTCATATTCGTTCTTTTATTTTTAGTTTGTTGCTTCTTCTGTCCATTGTCCTCCTGCCTGGCTCTTGACCTGTGACTGTTTGAACGCACACAGTAGACTTTCATGCAGGGGATTTGTCCTGAGCCTCTGTGAAAGACCCACCCACCCCCATAAATAACTGCTCTAGAAACACATGAATGCAAAACTAAACCACAGCTTAAAGAGGAGCTTGTCATGACCGCCAGGCAGTTAAGACCAACTCTTAAGCAATCTAATCAGCACCAGCAGCGGGTGATTATTAACAAACGCCGCCGCACGAGTTAACCCACCTGCACACACTCCACCGTGCGGTACGCAGTGCTATTTTTACCATCTTTACCTGCTTCCCGCTGGTATTGAGTCTACTCCTTGAGAGCTCTACCTGGCGTTTTTTCCATTACTTCTTTTATTCTGGATATTGGACTCCCCTTCTGCCTTTTCGACTTTGGACCTCACCTCTCACCTTGGACTGTTTGCCACCAGTGTTCTCCCTGGATTACAACTTACCTTACGCCTCTTGACCACGGAACAAAGCAAAGCAGAGCAAAACAAAACGAACAAACGAAAACCCTCACGTCCCGCACTTGCATATAACGCCGTTACGTGCCCAAGCAGTATTGTACGTCATCCTAGCACTGCACCCCGGGGCGTACGGTATATGGGAACGAGCACACGCCACGAATCGTCTCGAATCACTCCCTACAGCTGTAAGGCGCCTTGAAGCATGCACCCCCAACATTCTTCTTTGCGCATCTGTGAAAGGTAAACTCTTGAGCAAACTCTGAACCAGCTCAAAGGAAACTAATCCGATTAGACGTTACTTTGACTCATCCTTTAAGGGACCCTTGTTAATTGGAGAAATCAATGATTTTGAATGAATTCTGTATGCGTTAAAAGACAGCTATACACTGAAAACATGCAGGACACTTCTCATGATGTTTCCCGAGCCGAAACACAGTGCGTTTTTAAAAGCCATCTGACAAAGCCCGCCCACTGAAAACTGCAGCAGATCGTGTAAAGACGTTCAACTTTGTAACTACTGCACGCACAGGAAGCAGAATAAATTCCTCTTTTCCGGTTTTATTTATGCGAACCATAAATAAACCAAATAAACCAAGTTGCAAGAGGCCCGCACCCACAGCACAAATTGCGCAGCCTAGGCCACCTCCTCACCCCGCACGCCACCGCCTCCTGCTGGGCCCACTCTTTCGCACACTCACACGCCACACTAACACTCAAAAGTGTGGGCAAAACGAGAAAACGAGCGCGCCGTTTCCTACACATCTGCAGTCGCCATTGCGCATTCGCAGCATGTCCCGGGATGCAATTCGGCCTCATTTGCATAACTCCAGACCGGCAGATCGCCACGCAAGCTCGCGACGTGCGCCTGCCACACACCGAACAAACCTTTTCAGCAATTTCCAAAAAACGGGCCTGCTCGCCTGCCCACAAGGCTCCGTCTCTTACCTGCTCTCCAGAGCCTGCTGCCTTCTGTGCTTTTCTCTCGGCACCGCTGCAGCGCACACAACTCCTGCAGCGGGAGGTGGGAGAAAGTTCCCGCGCTCCGCCGCAGGGAAGGCTCGCTCCGTGCGCACACGTCCTTTCGATGCCAGTCCAACAGTTGCTCTGCATTAGCTGCGTCGGGGCTCCGGCGTGTCGCACCTCACCTCACCTCACCTCACCTCACACTGCCCCCTCCTTGAATGTCTGGCGCTGGGCATGCCCCGCTCTCCTCCGCCTTATCTTATCGCGTGTGAGCACCGACAATGGCCACAATGCCGGGGAATGGCACCTGTAAATTAATTATCTTCTCTTGCAGCCTGAGATCATGTCCTTCTTTTGGCTCCCTCCAGTTCTGATAAAAAATCTCACTCTTAGATGTGTTAATTTTTGCGGAGGAAGCCAAAGAGAAACGATCACAGCACTGCAGAGCTCTGCTAATTGAGGCATTGTCAGAGAGGAGCAGGGTGACGTCATCCATGTATAGAGATGTCTTTACCTCTCCTCCCCCACTTCCAGGCACTGGTATCCCATTAATGGCCTGATCCTGGCGCAAGGCACAGGCTAAGGGCTCCATAGCCAAAACGCATAACAAGGGGGATAATGGGCAGCCCTGCCTCACCCCTGAACAGACTTCAAAGGGGCGTGATCTATTGCCATTAACCATGACTCTGCTGTTGCTACCTGTGTACAGCAGGTTAATCCACTTTCTCATGATGGGGCCAAACTTCATGTGCTCAAGTCCCGATGTTAAGTACTGCCGGTTTAGGCGGTCAAAGGCCTTTTCTAGGTCTACACCTAAAATGCAAAGAGGGAGGGAGCGATCCTCAGAGTACAGACAGACATCCCTCAACAAGGCCAGGTTGTCGCTCATCAGGCGTCCTGCTATCCCACAAGTCTGTTCTTTCCCTACCAGTGAGGCCACTACATTTTGTAGGTGCAGGAAAAGGGCTTTGGACAGGATCTTAGTGTCCAAGCCTAACAGGCTGAGGGTCTCCAGTTCTTTATGTCATTTTTTGCTCCTTTCTTAAACAAGAGAGAGATAGTGCCTTCCCTTAAGGAGTCAGGCAGCAATTCTGTCTTATAGCTTTCCTCGAATAGGAGCAGTAGCGGATCCTGAAGCAGATCCCAAAAGGTGCAATAAAATTCTTTAGGGAGCCCGTCAGCACCTGGAGTTTTCCCCTTCTGTAAGCTCTCCATCGCCTGTCTCAGCTCTTCTACTGTCAAATCCCTCTCAAGTACTTCCCTATCTTCTTCACTCAAAACGTTTTCTAGCTTTGAGGTAAAAAAATGAATTTCTTCATCCTTTAGCTCTGTAGAGCTGTACAGTCTTGAGTAGAAGGCCTCGGTGCAGGAGAGGATAGCACTCGGCTCTGTTCTCTCTCGTCCCTCCTCATCAACTACACTTTCCATGACAGACTTGGAGCCTACCACTTTCCTGAAAAAGAAGCGAGTACACTTCTCATTTTCTTCCAAGAACTGCACTCTGCCTCTTAACAGCACTCCTCGACTACTTTCTTCGGCTATGCTCCGGATGTACTTTTTTAAAAGGGTGATATCCTCGAGCACATCGAAGCCACTGTGCAGCATCGTGTAGAGACGCTGCAGCTGCCTCTGTTTCCTGGCTAGCACTCCTCTCCGTCTGGCAGCAGCCTTCCTTCCCTCAGCCATGAAAAAGGCCTTTGTCCTCATCTTCACCTCCTCCCACCACTCTCCTACTGACCCGTACAGACACTGCAAGGACAGCCACTGTGATAGTTTCTCCTTGTAGCGGGATACTACCCCCTCGTTCTCTAGCAGCTTTGTGTTGAGTTTCCAGAGGCCTGGGCCAAAGACAGTCCCGCCCTGGAGTTCCACTCTACACCCTAAAGCCTGATGATCTGAGAAGAAGACAGGCTGAAGAGTGACCCCAACAACTTTCACTCTCTCTGAGACAAAGCAATAGTCAATTCTGGAGCTGCTATTCCTCCCTGACCATGTATATCCTGCTGTTGTGGGATATATACATCTATATGTGTCTGAGAGTTTAAAGTCTTGAACTAAGTTTTGCAGGGCCAGTGAGCTGGAATCCAATTTTATCGGAGAGCTAGACTGCCTGTCTGTGTGCTCTAAGATACAATTAAAATCCCCTCCCACTATCACGTCTGTGCTACTTAACAATAGGGGGGAGAGTGCCTTGAGTAGCTCCACCCTTCCTCCCACGTCAGTAGGACAATACACATTGATTAGCCGCAGGTTAACGGTCCCCCATTCCACATCCACACACAGCAACCTGCCATCTATGACCCTCTGAATACTTTTCAATTTGAAAGCCCATCCTTTGAAAAGAATGGCCACGCCAGAGGCTCTGTTGTTATTGTCCCCTGACCAAACAGAAGGCCCTTTATCCCACCTATCTTTAAAGCTTTTATACCTCTCTTGATAGGCTAAAGCACACTCCTGCAACATCAACACATCTCCCTCTCTCTGCTGGAGGTAATCAAAGACAGACTGGCATTTAACTCTGTCATTGATACCTCTGGTGTTAAGAGAAATTATGTTTAGAGCCATTTTACATAAGAAAGTGGAACCAGACTTTACAAAACACATTTCTCTTCGGTCTCACCTGTTACCTTCTCTTTCTTTTTCTTCTTACCAATTTCCTGCCAGCCATCCTCTGAATGAGCCTTCATCAGGGTGGCAGCAGTAAAAGCGTTCACGGAGTCCATTTCAAGGAAGGGGGTAGAAAGAGGGGTGGAAGGGTTCCAGCTGTCCCCATCGCCATGCTCTCCTTCCTCCTCGCTCGGGGAGAAAACAGAGTCATTTTTCCTTTTCCTCAAGTCCAGCTCCTGGGAGCACTGAGGGGAAAGGGGTGCAGCCGATGCACCAGTCTCCTCTTCCCCCTCACCCACCAGCTGTTGCAGATCCTCCGTGACGGACTGGATGGAGGAGAGGAGGGCATCTGTAGCACTTGCAGAGTCTGAGAAAAGCAGCTCCGCTGAATCCTGGGTATCGTCGCTGGACCCGCTCCACCGGGGGGCCCCACACTGGCCCTCGTTCTGAGGAGCAGGAGTGGGGGAGGGGTCCTCGCTGTTCTCGGGGGTTTTCAAACCCTCGTGCTTGTCTGGTGCAGTCTGCGGTTGTGGGAGCGTAGTGGATTTCTCTTCCACCGGCCCCGGAGCCACAGCAGGACTGATCCTGGCTGGAGGCTGAGACTCTTTGTCCAACAAGGGTTCTTTGTTTGACTTGTTGTTTGCTTTGGCTTTTCGGGCCGGTTTGGCTGAAACAAGCACTGCCTCATCCTTTCTCATTTTGAGTTTATTGGCGTAGGCGTGAGGGCAGTTCTTAAAAACGTGTCCTTCCGAGCCACATAAATTGCACTTTGGCAGCATTGAACAGTCAGAGGCTAAATGTCCCTGTTTGCCACAGGTCTTGCAGCATTTCACAGTGCAGGACGATGCCAGGTGTCCCACAGCACCACAGCGCCGACACACCTTTGGTTGTCCCACATAAAAAACATAGCCATTGCAGGCGCCCAGCCGGATTGTAGAGGGCAGGTGCCTTAAGCCTCCATTTACATTGTCCGGTAGTAAGCGAACCTCGAATTTCCTTGCTCCTGTTTTTATACCGTCAACATCTCTAACCTCAGTTCCATGGTGGACGGTGCAGTACTGGTTAAGCCAGATGTGAATGTCCTCCGTCTTTGCCAGTTCCGAGAACATAACAACATGCACCGTTTTCCTCTCTCTCTGTGTCAGAGGCTGCAAGTTGATCTTCTCAAGTGCAGGAACTTTCCCTCTTTTTGCCTCAAAGACATCCACGCATTGTTCAAACGGAGGATAGGTAGCAAATACAACCTCAAATGCTTTCTGACCTGGGAGAGCGAAGATGAAATCCAAGTGCCGAGGTTCAAAGCCAAGTTCCTTCTGTAACACTTTTCTGCTGAACTGCATACGATCCATGAAGAGGTCATCCAAAAGCTCAAAATGTACAGCATTCTTGCGGGATCCAAAGGTTGCCATCTCAAACTGCAAAACAAACACTGCTTCCACAAAACAAGAAAACAATCCAACTACTCCAACTACAGGCTGATCAAGGTATCTCCCCTGCCAGGTAAGCCGAGAGCCGCAGGCGATGAGCCCGGAGCTGAACGGGCCCCACTGGCTCGTTTGTAAGGCCAGGTGCATTGCCAACCACGACCGGCAGGGCAGAGGCCTTGAAGGCAGCCTGGGCTCCTGCAGCTGTCCAGCCACGCACTCTGGTTTCTCTTCATCTCGTACAAATCTTTTGCCTTTTACTAAAGATTTCTATGGAGAGGAGCATGAATGAGTTCCATACAATTTTTGTGCTTTCCTGCCTTCGGGTGGGGCGCAGCTGGGCTGGTCAAAGAGAGAAAACAAAACCGCTCACAATCGCTCTTATTACGGCGACTGTGGCTGTCTGCTTTGCCAGTCCTCGGTCTCCGCCTGTCTGATTGGCGCTCTTTTCTTTGGGGGGCGGGAAGTGTCCGGCCGCAAATATGAAGCGTTACAGCAACGACATGCCATGAGACGATTGATAACGATTTCCATAGGATCCACGCGGTTGCCTGGCAACCGTCAGCTTTGCGCAGTGGCAGTATCGTAGCCTTTGAGGTTTAGCCGATGCGCGATTATTGCTAGTTGAAAACTTTTCCCAATACCCCGCTTCCGCCGGTTTGCAATACAATTAGCGAAAGCAATTCTTGACAGTCTCGTCAGAGACTGAGCAAGGTGTTTAAAGACAGATTTTGTCATGGTAACATCATGGTAGAAAGAAACAAGCTTGTTACGTCTCAACAGAAACACTCTTTAGCTCTTTCAGCGTTATGCAGAGAACAGCGTCTGTCGAGATCACTTTTGAGTCAGCGCGAAACGCTGTGTGCTGTCAGTTTGATTTCATATTGCTCGTAGCGGCGCCAGGCTTTTGTCTGTCAAACGTTAGGTTGCGCTTCTTCATGCTGCATCGTCGGCATGAGTGGAGCTTTTTAAACGTCTGTACTTACTGCGCCTCATAAGAAATCGTTTGTCCCCGTTCAAAACAGATTGTGCGATGTCCTGCAGCGTTCGCAAAGCAAACCTTTGACAGTTTGAAAGAGGAATTTATTCTGCTTCCTGTGGGTGCAGTAGTTACAAAGTTGAACGTCTTTACACGATCTGCCGCAGATCTTACAAACGAGCCAGTGGGGCCCGTTCAGCTCGGGGCTCATCGCCTGCGGCTCACGGCTTGCGAGCGTGCCCAATCCGTGCGATAACTCGGAAAACACCCGGCCACACTGTGCCGGAAACGACGCACTCTGGGAAGCCGCTATGCAAAGCGAGGTCCCAAGATCCCCTGCGGCCGGACACTTCCCAACCCCCAAAGAAAAGAGCGCCAATCAGACGGCCGGAGACCGTGGACTCGCGGAGCAAACGGCCACAATCGCCATAACAAGACCGATTGCGGGCGTTTTTGTTTTCTCTCTTTGACCAGCCAGGCTGCGCCCCACCCGAAGGCAGGGAAGCACAAAAATTGCATGGAACTCATTCATGCTCCTCTCCACGGAAATCTTTAGTAAAAGGCGAAAGATTTGTACGAGATGAAGAGAAACCAGAGTGCGTGGCTGCATAGCTGCAGGAGCCCAGGCCGCCTTCAAAGCCTCTGCCCTGCCGGTCGTGGTTGGCAATACACCTGGCCTTACAAACGAGCCAGTGGGGCCCGTTCAGCTCCGGGCTCATCGCCTGCGGCTCACGGCTTGCGAGCGTGCCGAATCCGTGCGATAACTCGGAAAACACCCGGCCACACTGTGCCGGAAACGACGCACTCTGGGAAGCCGCTATGCAAAGTGAGATCCCAAGATCCCCTGCGGCCGGACACTTCCCGCCCCCCAAAGAAAAGAGCGCCAATCAGACGCCGGAGACCGTGGACTCGCGGAGCAGACTGCCACAATCGCCATAACAAGACCGATTGCGAGCGTTTTTGTTTTCTCTCTTTGAACAGCCAGGCTGCGCCCCACCCGAAGGCAGGGAAGCACAAAAATTGCATGGAACTCATTCATGCTCCTCTCCACGGAAATCTTTAGTAAAAGGCGAAAGATTTGTACGAAATGAAGAAAAACAAGAGTGCGTGACTGCACAGCTGCAGGAGCCCAGGCCGCCTTCAATGCCTCTGCCCTGCCAGTCGTGGTTGGCAATACACCTGGCCTTACAAACGAGCCAGTGGGGCCCGTTCAGCTCCGGGCTCATCGCCTGCGGCTCACGGCTTGCGAGCGTGCCCAATCCGTGCGATAACTCGGAAAACACCCGGCCACACTGTGCCGGAAACGACGCACTCTGGGAAGCCGCTATGCAAAGCGAGGTCCCAAGATCCCCTGCGGCCGGACACTTCCCGCCCCCCAAAGAAAAGAGCGCCAATCAGACGGCCGGAGACCGTGGACTCGCGGAGCAGACTGCCACAATCGCCATAACAAGACCGATTGCGGGCGTTTTTGTTTTCTCTCTTTGACCAGCCAGGCTGCGCCCCACCCGAAGGCAAGGAAGCACAAAAATTGCATGGAACTCATTCATGCTCCTCTCCACAGAAATCTTTAGTAAAAGGCGAAAGATTTGTACGAGATGAAGAGAAACCAGTGTGCGTGGCTGCACAGCTGCAGGAGCCCAGGCCGCCTTCAAAGCCTCTGCGCTGCCGGTCGTGGTTGGCAATGCACCTGGCCTTACAAACTAGCCAGTGGGGCCCGTTCAGCTCCGGGCTCATCGCCTGCGGCTCACGGCTTGCGAGCGTGACCAATCCGTGCGATAACTCGGAAAACACCCGGCCACACTGTACCGGAAACGACGCACTCTGGGAAGCCGCTATGCAAAGCGAGGTCCCAAGATCCCCTGCGGCCGGACACTTCCCAACCCCCAAAGAAAAGAGCGCCAATCAGACGGCCGGAGACCGAGGACTCGCGGAGCAGACTGCCACAATCGCCATAACAAGACCGATTGCGAGCGTTTTTGTTTTCTCTCTTTGACCAGCCAGGCTGCTCCCCACCCGAAGGCAGGGAAGCACAAAAATTGCATGGAACTCGTTCATGCTCGTCTCCACGGAAATCTTTAGTAAAAGGCGAAAGATTTGTACGAGATGAAGAGAAACCAGAGTGCGTGGCTGCACAGCTGCAGGAGCCCAGGCCGCCTTCAAAGCCTCTGCGCTGCCGGTCGTGGTTGGCAATGCACCTGGCCTTACAAACTAGCCAGTGGGGCCCGTTCAGCTCCGGGCTCATCGCCTGCGGCTCACGGCTTGCGAGCGTGCCCAATCCGTGCGATAACTCGGAAAACACCCGGCCACACTGTGCCGGAAACGACGCACTCTGGGAAGCCGCTATGCAAAGCGAGGTCCCAAGATCCCCTGCGGCCGGACACTTCCCGCCCCCCAAAGAAAAGAGCGCCAATCAGACGGCCGGAGACCGTGGACTCGCGGAGCAGACTGCCACAATCGCCATAACAAGACTGATTGCGGGCGTTTTTGTTTTCTCTCTTTGACCAGCCAGGTTGCGCCCCACCCGAAGGCAGGGAAGCACAAAAATTGCATGGAACGCATTCATGCTCCTCTCCACGGAAATCTTTAGTAAAAGGCGAAAGATTTGTACGAGATGAAGAGAAACCAGAGTGCGCGGCTGCACAGCTGCAGGAGCCCAGGCCGCCTTCAAAGCCTCTGCCCTGCCGGTCGTGGTTGGCAATACACCTGGCCTTACAAACGAGCCAGTGGGGCCCGTTCAGCTCCGGGCTCATCGCCTGCGGCTCACGGCTTGCGAGCGTGACCAATCCGTGCGATAACTCGGAAAACACCCGGCCACACTGTGCCGGAAACGACGCACTCTGGGAAGCCGCTATGCAAAGCGAGGTCCCAAGATCCCCTGCGGCCGGACACTTCCCAACCCCCAAAGAAAAGAGCGCCAATCAGACGGATGGAGACCGAGGACTCGCGGAGCAGACTGCCACAATCGCCATAACAAGACCGATTGCGGGCGTTTTTGTTTTCTCTCTTTGACCAGCCAGGCTGCGCCCCACCCGAAGGCAGGGAAGCACAAAAATTGCATGGAACTCATTCATGCTCCTCTCCACGGAAATCTTTAGTAAAAGGCAAAAGATTTGTACAAGATGAAGAGAAACCAGAGTGCGTGGTTGCACAGCTGCAGGAGCCCAGGCCGCCTTCAAAGCCTCTGCGCTGCCGGTCGTGGTTGGCAATGCACCTGGCCTTACAAACTAGCCAGTGGGGCCCGTTCAGCTCCGGGCTCATCGCCTGCGGCTCACGGCTTGCGAGCGTGACCAATCCGTGCGATAACTCGGAAAACACCCGGCCACACTGTGCCGGAAACGACGCACTCTGGGAAGCTGCTATGCAGGCAAGGTCCCAAGATCCCCTGCGGCCGGACACTTCCCGCCCCCCAAAGAAAAGAACGCCAATCAGACGGCCGGACCCAACAACCTTGGCGTTATTAGCACCACGCTCTAACCAACTGAGCTAACTGGCCTCGCAACAGTGCCCCTCTCAGTGCTGCAAAAAATCGAACTCAGGGAATTTCTTTTGTCCTCTTTTGAATAGAAAGCCGTGTAATTCAGTGTACGGGCTTTCTTGTGCACTTTCATGGTTCTTGTAACCAAAATCCTACACTGGCCTGAAATGCCCCCCATTTCACAGCATTTTTCAGCTGATTTAAAATGTACCTAAAGGAGAAGCATTTTTGAAGACCATCAATTACCAAGAGCTTTTGTCAAAGGTTTTGGTGGTCATTTTTAATGAACACAGAGCGCTGTGACCTCGGTTTTACATCTCATCCAAAAGACAGCGCCCTCTTACAACACAGCATCTCCGTCACTATACTGGGGCATTGGGACCCGCACAGACCTCAGGGTGAGCGCCCCCCCGCCGGCACCATTAACACCGCTTCCAGCTGGAAGCTTTGTTTTTCCCTGTAGCTCACCCTCATCCGGGTACTGACCTAGCTCACACCCGCTTAGCTTCAGTGGGTTTTCAGTTGCGAGTTGCAAAAGCCACTGCATTGGCTGGGAATCAAAACCAAGCCTCCCGCGTGGCAGGCGAGAATTCTAACACTGAACCACCAATGCTCAATGCCTGTACCTTCAAAAAAGACGGAGGACATTCACACCTGGCTTAACCAGTACTGCACCGTCCACCATGGAACTGAGGTTAGATATGTTGACGGTATAAAAGCAGGAGCAAGGAAATTCGAGGTTCGCTTGCTACCGGACAATATAAATGGAGGCTTAAGGCACCTGCCCTCTACAATCTGGCTGGGCGCCTGCAATGGCTATGTTTTTTATGTGGGACAACCAAAGGTGTGTTGGCGCTGTGGGACACCTGGCATCGCCCTGCACTGTGAAATGCTGCAAGACCTGTGGCAAACAGGGACATTTAGCCTCTGACTGTTCAATGCTGCCAAAGTGCAATTTACTTGGCTTGGAAGGACACGTTTTTATAAACTGCCCTCATGCCTACGCCAATAAACTCAAAATGAGAAAGGATGAGGCAGTGCTTGTTTCAGCCAAACCGGCCCGAAAAGCCAAAGCAAACAACAAGTCAAACAAAGAACCCTTGTTTGATAAAGTCTCAGCCTCCAGCCAGGATCTGCCCTGCTGTGGTTCCGGGGCCGGTGGAAGAGAAATCCACTACGCCCCCACAACAGACTGCACCAGACAAGCACGAGGGTTTGAAAACCCCCGAGAACAGCGAGGACCCCTCCCCCACTCCTGCTCCTCAGAACGAGGGCCAGTGTGGGGCCCCCCGGTGGAGCGGGTCCAGCGACGATACCCAGGATTCAGCGGAGCTGCTTTTCTCAGACTCTGCAAGTGCTACAGATGCCCTCCTCTCCTCCATCCAGTCCATCACAGAGGATCTGCAGCAAATGGTTGGTGAGGGGGAAGAGGAGACTGGTGCATCGGCTGCACCCCTTTCCCCTCAGTGCTCCCAGGAGCTGGACTTGAGGAAAAGGAAAAATGACTCTGTTTTCTCCCCGAGCGAGGAGGAAGGAGAGCATGGCGATGGGAACAGCTGGAACCCCTCCACCCCTCCCTCTACCCCCTTCCTTGAAATGGACTCCGTGAATGCTTTTACTGCTGCCACCCTGATGAAGGCTCATTCAGAGGATGGCTGGCAGGAAATTGGTAAGAAGAAAAAGAAAAAGAAGAAGGGACCAGGTGAGACAGAAGAGAAATGTGTTTTGTAAAGACTGGTTCCACTTTCTTATGTAATATGGCTCTAAACATAATATCTCTTAACACCAGAGGTATCAATGACAGAGTTAAATGCCAGTCTGTCTTTGATTACCTCCAGCAGAGAGAGGGAGATGTGTTGATGTTGCAGGAGTGTGCTTTAGCCTATCAAGAGAGGTATAAAAGCTTTGAAGATAGGTGGGATAAAGGGCTTTCTGTTTGGTCAGGGGACAATAACAACAGAGCCTCTGGCGTGGCCATTCTTTTCAAAGGATGGGCATTCAAATTGAAAAGTATTCAGAGGGTCATAGATGGCAGGTTGCTGTGTGTGGATGTGGAATGGGGGACCATTAACCTGCGGATATTCAATGTGTATTGCCCTACTGACGTGGGAGGAAGGGTGGAGCTACTCAAGGCACTCTCTCACCTATTGTTATGTAGCACAGACGTGATAGTGGGAGGGGATTTTAATTGTATCTTAGAGCACACAGACAGGCAGTCTAGCTCTCTGATAAAATTGGATTCCAGGTCACTGGCCCTGCAAAACTTAGTTCAAGACTTTAAACTCTCAGACACATATAGATGTATATATCCCACAACAGCAGGATATACATGGTCAGGGAGGAATAGCAGCTCCAGAATTGACTATTGCTTTGTCTCAGAGAGAGTGAAAGTTGTTGGGGTCACTCTTCAGCCTGTCTTCTTCTCAGATCATCAGGCTTTAGGTCGTAGAGTGGAACTCCAGGGCTTTGGCCCAGGCATCTGGAAACTCAACACAAAGCTGCTAGAGAACGAGGGGGTAGTCTCCCGCTACAAGGAGAAACTATCACAGTGGCTGTCCTTGCAGTGTCTGTACGGGTCAGTAGGAGAGTGGTGGGAGGAGGTGAAGGTGAGGACAAAGGCCTTTTTCATGGCTGAGGGAAGGAAGGCTGCTGCCAGACGGAGAGGAGTGCTAGCCAGGAAACAGAGGCAGCTGCAGCGTCTCTACACGATGATGCACAGTGGCTTCGATGTGCTCGAGGATATCACCCTTTTAAAAAAGGACATCCGGAGCATAGCCGAAGAAAGTAGTCGAGTGCAGTTCTTGGAAGAAAATGAGAAGTGTTCTCGCCTCTTTTTCAGGAAAGTGGAAGGCTCCAAGTCTGTCATGGAAAGTGTAGTTGATGAGGAGGGACGAGAGAGAACAGAGCCGAGTGCAATCCTCTCCTGCACCGAGGCCTTCTACTCAAGAATGTACAGCTCTACAGAGGTAAAGGATGAAGAAATTCATTTTTTTACCTCAAAGCTAGAAAACGTTTTGAGTGAAGAAGATAAGGAAGTACTTGAGAGGGATTTGACAGTAGAAGAGCTGAGACAGGCTATGGAGAGCTTACAGAAGGGGAAAACTCCGGGTGCTGACGGGCTCCCTAAAGAATTTTATTGCACCTTTTGGGATCTGCTTCAGGATCCGCTGCTGCTCCTATTCGAGGAAAGCTATAAGACAGAATTGCTGCCTGACTCCTTAAGAGAAGGCACTATCTCTCTCTTGTTTAAGAAAGGAGCAAAGAATGACATAAAGAACTGGAGACCCCTCAGCCTGTTAGGCGTGGACACTAAGATCCTGTCCAAAGCCCTTTTCCTGCGCCTACAAAATGTAGTGGCCTCACTGGTAGGGAAAGAACAGACTTGTGGGATAGCAGGATGCCTGATGAGCGACAACCTGGCCTTGTTGAGGGATGTCTGTCTGTACTCAGAGGATCGCTCCCTCCCTCTGTGCATTTCAGGTGTAGACCTAGAAAAGGCCTTTGACCGCCTAAACCGGCAGTACTTAACTTCGGTACTTGAGCACATGAAGTTTGGCCCCATCATGAGAAAGTGGATTAACCTGCTGTACACAGGTAGCAACAGCAGAGTAATGGTTAATGGCAATAGATCACGCCCCTTTGAAGTCTGTTGTGAGGCAGGGCTGGCCATTATCCCCCTTGTTATTCGTTTTGGCTATGGAGCCCTTAGCCTGTGCCTTGCGCCAGGATCAGGCCATTAATGGGATACCAGTACCTGGAAGTGGGGGAGGAGAGGTAAAGACATCTCTATACATGGATGACGTCACCCTGCTCCTCTCTGACAATGCCTCAATTAGTAGAGCTCTGCAGTGCTGTGATCGGTTCTCTTTGGCTTCCTCTGCAAAAATTAACAAATCAAAGAGCGAGATTTTTTATCAGAACTGGAGGGAGCCAAAAGAAGGACATGATCTCAGGCTGCAAGAGAAGAGAATTAAGGTCCTGGGGGTGTATTTTGGAGAAGAGATGGGAACAGTAAATTGGCAGAACAAATTGCCAATCTTAAACAAAAAACTGATGCAATGGAAGAACCGAGACCTCACCATGACAGGGAAGGTGCTGGTCATCAAAGCCAAGCTCTTGCCTGTCTTGAATTTTCTGGCTTCTACCTTCCCAATCCCACACCGTGTTGCGGCGGTGCTGAGGAGATTGATGTTTCAATTTCTATGGGGTGTGAAGCAGGAAAGACTCAGAAGGGAAATAATGTACAGGCCGCTACCCTCAGGGGGGAAGTCTGTCCCAGATATTGCTACGAAGCTGCTGTGCATTTTCCTGGCCTCTGTGCTGAGAGGCTTTGCAACAGCACCTGCAGCGCGTACCTGGACTTATTTTTCCAGGCTCTGGGTAGGTAGGGAGGTGTTCAGAGTGTGGGGTGTCAGACCCAAGCTGGATGTCCCACTCTCTGACACATGCCCTGCAATTTATGGGACAGTTAAAAGTTTTCTAAGATCTCACACAATTGGCCATATTCCCCTCCGAGATGTCAGCGTCCAAAAACTGGAAGATTTCTTTGCACCCCAGAACAATAGGCAGACCCCTGTGGGCATTTTAACATCAGCCCAAACAAGGAAGGTGTGGAAACACACATCCTCTAAGTTTCTGTGCAACATTCACAGAGATTTAGCCTGGAGTGTCGTCCACCAGTGCTTACCGGTACGAACTTCCTTGTACCGTATGGTCCTCACACCCAGCCCTCGCTGCGTTAGGGTGGGCTGCAGCGAGGAGGAGACTGTGACCCATCTCCTGTGGTCCTGGTTTTTTGCTAAGGCCTTCTGGGCACAGTTTGAAGATTGGTTGCAGGCTCTCTCGCCCCAATTTACCCTGACCGCTGCTTTCGTCATATACGGCATCTCTCCTGTCAAACTTCCTCCTGACGTGTTTGACAGGATCTGGGCCGTGGTGAACAGTGGGAAAGACGCCCTGTGGAGAGTGAGGAACATGGGGCTGTTCAAAGGCATCAAGATCCCAGTCAAGGCTGCAGGTAGCCTGGCCCTGTTCATCACCCGAGAGAACTATTACCTCAGAGATCTGTGGAGAGAAGGGAGGGAGGAAGCAGAAAATCTGTGGGAAATAGAGGGCATAGGTCAATATCTCAAGAAACTGTGAAAAACACTATCATGTTTAAGTAAAGAATGTGATTTGCTTCAGAAAAAAGAAATTGTTGCTATGTAACTCGTACCGTGTCAAAATGTAATAAGATGTGATCATATATACTGTTTTAAGTATGTATATTAATGTAAAGCATTTGTGATGCCCTGTATTTTATTGTGAAAAGGAAATAAAAGTTCTTAAAAATCGAAATCGCTGGAGGAAACAGTCCATCTGGCCATGAAACTCATTTGAACGTCTAGCTACAGCAACTAACAATATCATGATTTATTCAGGATGTGTGGAATCAGCACGTCCCGGAGACAGCTTCCGAAATCGTGAGCATTCTCTGGTGGTGTCCTGCAGGGCACCTGTGGGCGTGCATTGGTGGTATAGTGTTGAGCATAGCTGCCTTCCAAGCAGTTGACCCGGGTTCGATTCCTGGCCAACGCAGTGGCAATTGGTTTCAAATGCTGTCATGAGCCTTGGATTATGACTAGCAAAGCGAAGCCTTTTGAAAGAGCTAAAGCACTGCAAAACGGAATTGAAGGAGAATCTTACAGGGGATTCTGAGCGGTGTCTGCATACACGCAGTCCGATACGGGTGCTGAAAGCTTGAGCTACTCTCAATGTCATGCTGCCTTTCCCCGGAGTAAATCTGTTACATTGAAGGAATGCTTCTCGCAGGTTCAAAAGGGACCCTTGTTAATTGGAGAAATCAATGATTTCTAATGAATTCTGTATGTGTTAAAAGACAGCTATACACAGAAACATGCAGGACACTGCCCATGATGTTTCCCGAGCCGAAACACAGTGCGTTTTTCCAAGACATCTGACAAAGCTCGCCCACTGAAAACTGCAGCAGATCGTGTAAAGACCTTCAACTTTGTAACTACTGCACGCACAGGAAGCACAATAAATTCCTCTTTTCAAACTGTCAAAGGTTTGCTTTGCAAACGCTGCAGGACATCGCACAATCTCTTTTGAACGGGGACAAACGATTTCTTATGGGGCGCAGTAAGTACAGACGTTTAAAAAGCTCCACTCATGCCGACGATGCAGCATGAAGAAGCGCAACCTAACGTTTGACAGACAAAAGCCGGGCGCCGCTACGAGCAATATGAAATCAAACTGACAGCACACGGCGTTTCGCGCTGACTCAAAAGTGATCTCGACAGACGCTGTTCTCTGCATAACGCTGAAAGAGATAAAGAGCGTTTCTGTTGAGACGTAACAAGCTCGTTTCTTTCTACCATGATGTCACCATGACAAAATCTGTCTTTAAACACCTTGCTCAGTCTCTGACGAGACTGTCAAAAATTGCTTTCGCCGATTGTATTGCAAACCAGCGGAAGCGGGGTATTGGGAAAAGTTTTCAACTAGCAACAATCGTGCGTGCTAATTAGAACAACAGCAACGCTGAGCTCTCAGCACCGTACTGAGCCCAGGTGTTATTCTAAAGCTGTCAGGTGCAGTTCATTTATATGAAGGAAATCTCTTACTGGGTACGATTACAATGCAGTAAGTAGCACAGGCTACTTGGGGAATAGCCCGATGTGTTTTAAAACGACCCGAGCCAGGTAGGAGTCGAACCTACAATCTCCTAATCCGTAGTCAGATGCATTATGCATTGCGCCACTGTCCCTGGTGTGACACTACAGGACTGTAACCCAGTGATCTCAGCCCTGCAACTAGTAAAATATTACCCCCGGTCCATTCTTTTCCAAAAGTGAGAAACACCTGTTTTCTACATTTTGTCTGTTTTAAAACCATATCTCTTTAAACCAAACCAAGAGTTTGTCTTTTGCACTGATATTCTGATTCATTTCGATTTCAAAGAAAAAAAAGCATTACCTTCCAAAGCATCATAAAATTGTCCCTTCTTCCAGACTCTACTTCTCTCTTGTAGTAGTACAGTAGACCTTTCCAGGTGAGCAGATCACAGAGTCCGAAATGAGCTTCCTCCATCAAGCAAAGTACCTGAACATGACTCTGTCTTCATAAAAGCGCCCCTGTAATAAAGAAATTAAATCCGAAATCAAGAGGGCAGTTGCCTACTGAAGTTCAAGAAGTCATCAATTTTAACCTAGCAACACATTAAAGGCTGCATCTATACAAGTACGATTCTAGAAATGCTCACCAGATTACGTTTTAAGAAGGAACTGCGCCTCAGGTTCCGCCGAGATCTTAACTCGGATGGCAGGATTCAGAGTCCGGAGTGCGGACTGATGGCGCACGGAGGGTCCACATACTGTGGATCCCTCAGTGATCTTCCGCGTATTCAAACCGCCAGCATGTGACTCCCCTGTCCCCGTGACCTCATTGCTCTGCTCTCTCCTCTGTGCAGCCGAGCCCGACTCATGATAAAGTGGAAAAAAATATGCCCTCAACGTGAGATTTACTCTGGACGAGGATAGATGTTACCTTTTTATCGTTGAATAGGATGTATGTGATGTGGCGACTAGGTTCAATTTTGTATCCTCTTTAAAAGATTAAGGACTGGGGTGAGCGTGATTTACCACCCTTTCAGCTAAGGACCCGACATGCGCACCGTTTAAGCTGCATAGACTCGGTCGATTAACTCTTCTCCATTAGCAGGGTTAAGGTTAAAGAAAAAAAACATTGCTGACTTCTTTTTTTTTTGCCAGCCGCTAGCGCTGATTAGCAAGGTTTGTATTTCATGTTTTGCAAGTTGCATCCATTTTAAGAAAAACAAGTCGCGTTAAAGACAGGAAATGAATACTTGCATTTAATTAAGTCTAGCCGTAGGCGGTTGTCCATAATGACCAGTACTGTTCGAGAAGACAGAACAAAGAAGGCACCGCTGGGATTCGGACCCAGGATCTCCTGTTTACTAGACAGGCGCTTTAACCAACTAAGCCACGGCGCCCCAGGAGTGTTGTCCTTTTGCAGCCACTTGGACACACCTTTAGAAAAACATTTTGTTAACAGGCATTCTGCCTCAGCCTAAACACCTATAGCTTGCAAAGTGCATGCTATTAGACAGGCACCTCTGCAAGACCTTAAGAGTCTCTTAAACTAGTGATAGTAAGTTGTTCCCAACGGGTGATGTTCGGCTTTCAAATCATCTCTCCGTGGAAGCGCCGAGATGCAGCTGTTTAAGGCGTAGAAGCAGCTGACTGTTTCACTACCTAGCTGATCACTGTCAGTCAGGGAGCTCAGAGGTGAAAAGCCTGTCTGAGAGACAATTCGCCGTCGATCAGTTCAATATGTTCCGTACCAGCTCGGCGCACCTGAGATCATCTTGGTAGCCGTGTAGCTCATATAGGTGAGAGCGTGTGTGTGTACCACCGTGATTGGATGCCGGCCCTTCTCAGGTCACAGTAAACCTTCTGCTCAAAAAAAGTGAGGTTTTATTTAATCTCTGACCAAGGGAAACGTTTCATTTTTTCAAAGAAATGTTTGTTAAAAAATAAAGTCATAGTTCAATGGGATTCAATCATAGACCGTGTGATATGGAAGTCAGGAACCTAACCCACAGCACCACCAGCACAGTCACGTGCTGAGTGCTGAAAAAGCACTACAGAAACATTATCGACAGACAATGTACAGCGTGTACTATTCTTGTGTTGCGGTACATGAATATAATTATATCGTTATTAATTTCTAATTTATAACTTTATTAACTTTATAAATTAACTTTATAAATTTATTAACGTTATTAATTAATTTCACGACGCACAGACAGGGCGCGGGGAGCCGCCGCCTGCAAACACAGCTCCAGGCAGGACTCCACTCCGCAGGAGCCGCAGAGCAGAGGAGATGGGGGCAGCTTAGCTCCTGTGCAGAGACCTGAGCTGCTGTTGCTGCAGACACTGTCTTTTCTGCACTCGGGGTAGGAGTGAATGTTGAGTTGCCCTTAGAAATGAAGCAGAGCACTTCAACGGCACGGGTGTGTGTGTGTGCGCCCTGGTGATTCTGGGAGACAGATTGAACCTGGGCTAAAAGAGAGGGGGCTTAGCCCTCTTCCATTTGCTAGTTCAAAGTTGTACAACCCATTTGTATCTGCTAGGCGGCGCAGTCGTCGTGCACAAAGAACGCTTTGAAAAGCGTCAAAGGCAAGTCATTCCGAGTTGGTCGTTTGTGTTTTCCGTTCAGACGCGAAATGCTGAAATGATCTCTCGGCTCCTCGGTTGTCATTTCTGCTCCGTAAAGGAATCACAGCACCCGTCGGCTTCCAGCACGGTGGTTCGGGACACAATGCCGGGGGTCGGAGAGAGCGATGTCTTCCTCGTTAGTATAGGACCTGTCACCTGTCCCCACCTGTCACGCGGGAGACCGGGGTACATCAGGACGCGCATTGAAGTGAAAGCAGGATGCGCTGCGACATGCACTGTGCAGATCCCGCCACACTAAGGGGTGAGTGGGTCTGTTCGATCACAGCGCTAGGCGAATCCCCAATCCCCTTTTGTGCGTGGTGACAAAAGAAGTCTGTTTCCGCCCGGTTTCGAACCGGGGACCTTTCGCATGTGAGGCAAACGTGATAACCACTACACTACGGAAACGGTGGTAAGATATGCCCAGCGGCCCAGTGTTGAGCTTCGCCATTGCGATTCAGCTGCTTCCAGTGCCTTTATTGGAGTGCGCTGATGGACCGTGCTCTCTCTCCAGAGACCAGCACGCCTGTCATGGACGGAGCAGGAAAGGCGCTGCCACATTCTACAGCCCTCTCCACGCAATCGACGAAATCTGGCTACTGAAGTGGAGAAAATCGCCTCTCCAGAAAGTGCAAATATCATCTTGGAGAGTATAAATCCTATTGCCGAAGGTCAGCTCTGTCTACCAGAGTGACCCTCCCACCTCCTGCAGCGATGGTCAGCTCGTCTCACACGCGAGAAGTTTTGGCTGGAAACAAGCGCCCCCTCTTCTCGCACGTTTTGCACGTTCGAGAAGGATCTTCTTCACATTCGCCCATGCAGTTCCCAGTCTTGTGGACGAGGACAAAAAGAACACACAAGGGCTCATCCAGGAGTTGAACCCAGGACCTCCCGCACCCTAAGCGAGACTCATACCCCTAAACCAATGAGCCACGGCAGCACTTTCCATTTTATTCTGTCAGCGAGCTTGAGGACGGGGGAGAGGCGTCATTCGCTCGTCCAGTCAGACCTTCATCAATAAGTCAAGAAAGCTGCAATTACACGACTGCCTTGCAGACGAAGGGCAGTGAACTGCACCCGGTAAGAGGGGAACAAGCGGCACTAGGTGACACCGAGGCATAACCCCAGCGAGGGGGGTTAGCTTGCATGGTACAGCGCTCGCTTTGCATGCGAGAGATAACGGGATCATTTCCCACGTCCTCCAGGTGTGTGCTTAGAGCTTGATGTGCCGAAAGGTGTCCTTTAGCCTGTGGTCACGCCTTGCATGGAGAGCGTCATGCAGCTGTCAATCATTTTGCAGCCACGCCCCCTCTTCATCTTCTCTCTGCCTTAAGCGTCTCCGCCACTCTCTCTTGACATTTCATGTCAGCATGTCAGAAGTCCGAGTGACGTTTTTAATGGCTGAGTGAGGGCACGATGCTGAAGCAGAGAGGCCACTTCAGCCAGAGAGACTTGTGCTAGGTGAGATCTGAAAAACGGACTCGCAACAGAAACAGACCAAAAAAGTATCGGTGAGATCAAAAGGCAAATGCAACATCCAGCAGAGGGCGTCTAAAGATTAGGGAACGGGCGACTGAAATCCATATGAGGCAAACTTTCCAGCTGTGTACTGCAGCTGGCCTCGTTGGTGTAGTTGGTAGCGCGTCAGTCTCATTGTCTGAAGGTCCTGAGTTTGATCCTCACACGGGGCAGGGCTGCTTCCTCTCTTGCTCTTTTCAAACACTTGCGGCAACTGTTCGCTCATAACCACGTCTGGAATGCGTGACCTTTACACGGGGGAGAAGCAACGCCGCATCCCTTTTCTAAAGAACATTCACATTCAGAAATAAGTCAAGAAATTTGCCATTACTTTAGCTCGCGCTGCTGTCAGCCTGCCCATGTTGCCAAAGAAAGATTCACTCGGCGTCAACATGACAGAACAGCGATCACTTGAAAACACTGTTCCACACTCCGTAAGCAAGAACTTCAGTGTTTGCAGTCACCCGATATGCCGATAGTCAAAGGAGTACAAAACATGAAGCGTCAAAAGACAAGATGAGTTGATGGAAAGAGCCTTGAATTGATGAGCACAAAAGTTCAGCTCGTACAATAGGCAACGAAGGTCCCGGCGTCATCATCGCACTTGAAAGGACTGCCTTGCAGACTAAGGGCAGTGGGAGGTTGCTGTTTTCAGATGGAGGCATTGGGATGGTGGGCCGAGATCTATTCTTCTTAAGGAATTCTTCATCGTGAAAGATCGGTCCACAGGTCATCCAAAGAACTTACAAATTTTTTGGACTCAGGGAATCACGTGCTTCCGGAAGGGAGTGAAGTGCTCAAACACATGACATGCCCCCTTGATCTCACATGCACAATTCTGCTGCAACATGCACAGCTACCGTCCACACCAGGCAGTGGGGCTTCAGCAGAATTTGCTACGCCACCTGCAATAACATATCCAGCTGCACACATATACATGGCCCCTCTGTCCTTTTCAGGATCTCAAAAAAAAGCATAGCATGGTTTTCCTGCAACCTGATTGACCGCATCTCCCTCAGAATGTGCCCCGTTGCATTCATTGCTGAAGCAGGACGGAGGCTAACGGACATGCCAGAACAGTTAGGCTCAGCGATCTCTCCAAAATATTGTGGTTGTAGTGGAAGAAATATGGTTTAAATTGTACCTTGGTATTTCAAACTCTCTCTAGAATGTTATCCTTTTCTATTTTATTTTGACAGGAACTGGCTAATGACACTAGATGAAAAGAGAAGAAAGAAAACACAACGTTTCGGCCGTGGAGCCTTCTTCAGGTGTGAGGGCTCCACGGCTGAAATGTTGTGTTTTCTTTCTTCTCTTTTAAGCATGGAATAGACCTATTACTTGTTCCTTTGCAGCCTACGCATGCTGACACAGCTCCCCACCTGAACTGCTTATGATGCCTGGTAGTTTGTGGTACTTGGGTATTGTCTTATGTTTGCTCAAACTGCATATGTGTGATTGCATATTTTTGGGTATTTTCATATGTCAATATTTAATTCACTGACATTCCTGTATGCTTGGAAGAAAGGTAGATTGGATTTGGCACAGGACGCCTGCCCATATTTGTTGATCATTGTTGGGCTGGAAAAACAACGATAAAAAGTGTATGAAAAAAGCTCTCTCCAATATTTCCCTTCTCTTCGCCATGGTTACACTGCCTGTTCTTTCCGTCTTTTGTCCTTCTACAAAGATTCCAGGGCTCTTTTTCCACCATAATATCAGAAGCCAAAAAATAACCATCTAATGTGTAAACAGCATTTGTAATGTTGGTAGCTGGAAGAGGTTAAGTATGTTTGCAAGACCTAGTTGATTACACCAGACTTACTTTGTTGTTGTCAGTTTTTTTTTTCTCTTTTAAAGGCTGTAGGTGGGGTGTGATGGACTGTACCACTATCATAGAAGATTTTTTCAGGACACATCGCAGTTCCATAGTAGAATTTATCAATAGTAGAATTCCATAGGACATTATTTACCAACATATTACCCAGTGTGAGACTCTGCCAGTAAACCTCAGAGCATTGAGTTCTCCACTGATAAAGATGGCTGTCTGAAGTCATGAAATCCACTGCTGGGATGCCTGAGAGACAGTAATTGAATCTTGGCTGGAATTAGGCTTTCTATTAGTGTTGATCTTTGGGAATTATGTGGTAAAAAGGGAAAACTCCTTTACTTTAGTCACTTTGAATGTTCAAATGTACAGAACCTGCAAAACTAAGCAATGAAAAAAATCCATCACCACTCTCATGATAGCATAACTCATAGTCTCTGCTGTTGTGTAACAATACACACTTTCAATTTTCTTATCGCCTGTCTCCAGAGAGAATCTTGTTAGTGCTGATGACCTTGAATTAGACCTTGTTGACTCTGTAAAACAATCTTCCTCTGCTTAGAATTTCACTCAGATTGATTATGTTCTCAGATTATTCCTGGCAGGACTGAGTTTCCAGGAAATGAAAAGTGAAAGAAAAAGTACAGAAGATCAGCCCTTGAATATACAACATTGTGCAGTGAGATTGTTAAATGTATTAGCTGCTATCCCGTGCTAGAGCCTGTCGTGGTAAGCAGTGGATGACAGGATCTAGCATAGATACTAATGAAACACTGTTAATGAAAGATAAAACACTTGAGTCTTATTTTAGTTTTCCATTTCCCTTTCATTTGTGATGTACTGTACAACAGGCCACAGAACATGCACAAAAACAGATATGCACACATTCACACCAGGCAATGACAGTCTGCCCAGTCAGAATCTGAGCTGAGGTATCAGAATTCTGAATTCCCTGAATTCTGTCATGGATCATCCACAATAAGGGCAATGTTTGAACACGAGGATCCCCAGGAGAGAGCCTAGTAACACAAATCTTGGAGCAAAAGCAGATGATTAACTTCATAGTTTGTGTGGTTGAGCCAAAGTTGAGCATGAGGATATGTGAGTCACCATTCTTAGAAATGGATCCAACTTCAGACAGGCGTCAAAAGTAAGAGTATACAGTGCTGGGGCAATGACACTTCAATGATCAGAAGGATAACAAGAGTTTTAATGCATTGAAATTGATTTTCTGGTGATGCACACTGTCATGGAACTATTAATTTTTTAAGGATCACTTACTGACGTCAGACAGCTGCCAATTCTCCAGACTGGAAGGATGAACAGTTTATCCCCCTAGGTACCATATTTCCATATTTCGAAGCATTGGAATAATACATGTCATACAGCAACATAAAAACAGGAAGACAAGTATCACAGCCCCTATAATCGGTGTTAGTAACTTAAAAGAAAAACATTCCCCCTGGCCCAAACAGTGATTCTAACCAGGAGAGAAAAGCCAGTGTATCTTTTATGCCTCTCTCTTTATTCACCTTGTCTTTTAGTTCTTTCAAATGCTGAATAGCGAGCGTAATATTTCCGTAATCATCGTCATTAGCTGGAATATATGTACAACAGGAGTCTCCTACTAAAGCATAGACTCCTCCAGATGCTGCATTTTGAAGGTCCAGCACGAACCTGTTCTGAAGTACCATTAATCTAACTCCCCTTAATTCTTGTTTGATAGCGTCTAAGCCTTCTAACGTGATATTAATAAAAGAGTACATTTCATAAAAAGTCGCATGGGTGAGGCTGTAGAATGAGGCATTAAAGCACATATATAACAAGATGCATTAAATTTCTTTAACTTTACAGCATGATTTATAAATTTATACCACAAATTACTCATATCCCCCTCATTATCAGTTTCATTCAGCCAGTTTGTATACAAAGAGGCTTCGTGTTTAGATTCTTCCTCTTTTGGGGTGGTGACAGGCTTCTACATAAAAAGGAAAAAGGCTGTGCACATCAGTCCCACGCAGGTTATCCCCATCTGTCCTTGTGGAGACATCACTCCTGCGCTTTGCTCAGTTCGTTTGTGACCTTTTTACAGTGGGAAGCATGAATCCAGGGCACCATTTCTGTGACCTTCACAGCAGTGGCAGTGGTCAGCAGCACCTGGTACAGCCCCCTCCACCTGAGTGAACACCATTTCTTTTTCCTGAAGTCTTTCACCAGAATCCAGTCTCCTTATTCACTCATTAGTTCTTACAGCACAGGTAAATCCCTGTGGGCTGGAGCCCAGCATAATCTTAGGCTTTTTTGGTCAACATTGGTCAACAGATTGGTCAACAACTGGGTAATAACTCTTAGAAAAATCTACACATTGTTCCCCTGCCTCAGCTGTGACGTTTTGCAGAACAATTCTAGCTGAAGTTGTAAAATTTCTCTTTGTTCCGTTCCTGCAAAACATCTTATTATGAGCAAACAAACCACAATAATCATTTGCATCTAGGGGAATCACTCCCAAGGGTAACCCCCCTTAAAGCTATATTGTTCTACCCATCAGGTTCTGCCACTAGATAAGAGAACCTTTCCCATGAAATCATTTTTTGACCTTCATGATCCCTTCAGGGTGTACAATTAGCACAGAAGCAGCAGCTTTAGTCCACATGTTTTTCAAACAGGATATTAACGATATGATCATAACGAATAATACCAGACCCACAAATATGTATTGAACCAGAGACCCTCTCCATGTTCCTAGCACAGACTGTAGCCATGTACCAATGCCCCAATCATCTGGATTATAATTATGATATATATTTTTCTTCATCATAGATGTGCTTTGCTAAGTCCTAGCAACCTACAATACTACAATAGAGAATTAGCAAATTCAACAATCCATTCCTCCAGCTAAATTCATCCCTCCAGGAAGTTTCATTGATTGGCCCGTGATGATATCAAACAGGCTGTTACACAGTTCTGTTTGATCCAGCCCGCATCCCATGGCGTTCCTTCAGTCTGATGTCTAGTCGATCTTTCAGAGATCTGTTCCTTCATTCCACTGTTCCAGCAGACTGAGGGTGATCTCAGTCCATCTCACTCCGAACAATGCAGCCACAGCCTGACACACCTTCCCTGTGAAGTGTGTTCCTTGATCATAATACAAGGGGCAGGGCAGTGCCCACCGAGGGCTTATCTCTGTTATCAAGTGTTTGGTAGACACAGAGGCAGTGGCAGCAACCCACCAGGAAAACAGATTATAAGAGCCCAGGTTTCCCTTTACAATTTTCAATTTCCCAGGTTTGAAAGGTTCCTCAGTAGCAGGCCTTTTGAGCTGTTGCACCCGCACCTGAACTGTAGTTGAGTTCCTTTGATAAACATTACATCCAGATACCACATAAGTGGTTACGGCTTCAAACCCGGTTCTCACCCAGTTTTGGGTAACCGGCACACCATTTGACTCCCACCTGGGTGTCCAACAGAGTGCATTTGTCGGGCTATAAAGGGCATTAGGCTGTGAGGGCATGCAGGGCGTCTGGTGTGCTGTCAGCTCCACACCCCATCATCATGCAGCCCCACAATCTTTTCTAACCATGTCCATTTCTCTGCTTCACAGAGGTCTCAGACTACTGTTCTACAAGTATTGCTCACCTGACAGTTGCATCTGCAAAGTTGTTCCCTCGAGTTACTGGAAACATTTCTTTATTATGTGATTTACACATTACCACAGCTACTTCAGTCAGTAGCTGCAAAGCTTCTAACAGTTCAGAGATAAACCCAGCATTCTTAACTGGAGTCCCTGCTGTGTTGAGAAAATCCCTATTCCTCCACCACCATCCAAAATTGTGGCATGCACCAAATGTATATATAGAGTCTATATACATATGCAGCCATTCAAAACAAGCGGGGTACGCTGCGGTATAACACGGTGGGCGTGTCGCAGTATACCGCATCATACCGGACGCAAATTAGATTATGTTAATAGTATCCGGAATCACCTTGTAAAATCGCCAGGTGGAGCTAGTAAAGGTTAACCTCTCCTGTACAGCATTTGAGCTGTCACCAGAAAACGTCAGTTTTGAATCCTGATCACTGCTGAGGGACAATCTTTATTCAATTAAGAATTTAAGGTGTATACTCTTTAGACTTTAAATTTAAACAGTGTATTACAGCATGTTAATCATTAAACATTAAAAAGGCGGTATATTTTATAAAAGCAAGATTGTTCTGTTGGACAAAAGTACACAACCTACCACCTTTATCATAAATATTTTAATTATGCAGGAATATTTTATGCATCAAAGTCTTTACTGAAGATATTACTAAGAGTATTAATAATGAATGACCTTGGACAAGCTGTAAGCTCAAAGTATTACCCTGGTCCACATTCTTTGTAACCGTCTTTGTAAACGAAAATAGTTTATTTTTTCATTGACAAAAAGTAACACCACAGCATTTAGTTGATCCGATCACGCATTCATTTCTAATCATACAATGTAATTCTTGAGAATCTCCGATTCACCATGCCTTTCACATGCTCATAAACGATTTTAATTTAGGAATATAAACATATTAATGTATGTAAACTGTACTGTATATTGCTGGTCTTGGTAGTTTAAAGAAAAAATACACACCAGTATTCCATTTCTCCCTAAACATTTTAAGCATCAAAGTCTTACATGTTGTTATTTGGGAAACATTTTTACGTGCTCCTTCTGACCATATTAGGATTATATACTTTGTGAAAAGTGATAGTATTTAACCTTTTCTGTGAATTCGCTTGTTATCTAACAAATGCATACTTTTAGAATTTGATTAACAGGGAATATAATATGGAATTGCGTATCTAAACAACTTAATAATGATATAATTATAATAATGTACTGTCTGGCGGAATAAACTGAAGAGGTTAGTTAATGCGACACGGAATTATTAAGAATTATCACCTCTTTTTACACTTGAGAACAAATGAGAACATTCCACTCAGTGGGATGTTATCTCAAGCACCTGCTAATTCGTTTTACACCACTGGACGACAGGAGAATGTGACTGTACTGTATCTGTACAGAATGTATCTTTCAATCAATACAGTAATTGATTAAAATCGCAATCGTGCGTTTAATTAAATGCCTTTTTTGATTCACAATCTGAAAATGAAAACAGCGGTAAAGTCACCTTGAATTTAAAAAAAACGATTTTGGCACGCCTGTAGCATTTTCACGAAACCTCCTAAAGTTATGAGAACACTTGCTTTGTGTATAAAGTACATTGTGAATGTTTTCACAGCCTTCACTTTGTTGTTTTTATGCCATTTTTTTGACCACACACAAATATTCCTATGTCCGTATCTTCGCAAGGGAATCAGTGCGAATTTTAATACTAATTAAATGACCGCGGGCACTTTCCACCCCCGCTACATTCTCAGAGTAGAACAGACTAACCTTCTAATGAAAGACGGTCCACCTCCCACGGACAGGAAAAGTGCCCACAGGCACTTAAACTTAATATGGTCAGTAACAGTAAAGAGTAACATGGTCAGAATGTTTAGGGAGAAAGTGGAATACTGGTCTGTATTTTTTCTTTAAACTACCAATACTAGCCATATACAGTCTGTAATGTAGGGATTTCTATATGTCTTTATTTAGTGGTTACATTAGTGAAAAGGCTAAACTTTTAGCTTCACGCGTACGTATGGTGTACATGTTTGTTTTGGGTTTTGCTTGTTCACATATCTCCCCTTTTTATAAAACAACGTGGTTGAAAACTGTTCCAGAGACACTGTTGTTTCATCAGTTAAAAGTACATCATGAAATGCCTCTCCCTGTTCAATCTACTGTTAAAAAGAAAAGGAGCATAAAGCGTCTGATGGTCATAAACGATATTCATTTAGGAACAGCATCAGAGATATGTTTTTAACTGCACTGCATCGGAGAGAATACCATAGTGTGTTTTTTTTTTTTTACTCCCTGGCGGAAATTGGCTTCCATAAGAATCAATATGGCTCAGAGATTAAATAAAACTTCACTCGCACCAAACAAATGTATATTTCTAATCACAACATGATCGAATTTAAGTCATTTTAATAACAATGAATAGTCACCTATGCGTTACAATATAAACATTTATATTGATTTAAATCGCGTTTAAATCGCCGTTATTTAAAACCCATAAATAAAGCTGATACTGTTTAGACTTTTAATTATTTAAAACTGTATTACAGCAGCACAATGCACAATGCAACGTAAATCGCTATCTTTGTCTTCTGTGTAATAATGTTCACCTCTCTGTCCAGCAAATTAACAATAGTAATAATAATGAACTTTATTGTATATGGCGCCTTTAAAGGTGGCTCCTCAAAGCACTTTACAGGTTAAAAACAATAACAACAATACTGTTTGACTGGGCAAACGATTTTTTTTTTAAGAACTACAAAATGAGATATAATGATGTGTTCCGGTTTAGACATAAACGAAGAGCATAACACGTGGGCGGCGTAGCGGTCGGCTCTGGCTTTCCCATCTACTGTATACCGATACGCTGCATACAACCCCCCTCTCTGCGGGAGTTCTGGCTGTGGCGAATTAAACCGGTTTCACAAGTATTTTCAAAGTAGAAGGGGGCGAGATTTCCAGCAAAAGACACCTCCCCCCCTCAAAAACCAAGGAAGTACAGTACTTACTAGTTAAGAAAGCTAGACTCCTCAATGAAATCGCTTTAACATGCTAATGCTTTGGTGTAACAGTCCGGGCGTGGCCAGCTTCTAATGTCAACCTGACTATGGCGAAAGGAACCCTCCTTTCATTGGAAGACTATGAACATATTCTAGCCATAAATGAATTAATAGCAAACATGGTTTACATAAAATACATTTTTCCAAGAAAGTTTAGCCTTTGTTACTAATGAAACCACAAAATAAAGACATAAATATAGAAATCTTAATATTTTTAAAATACATGACTTTGCTAAAATTTATTTGAAAATAAAAACGATTACAAACGCCAGCGGATAGAGAGAACAGGGGAGGGATGTTGGTTTTGCATAAGGGGTGGGGCTATAGAAATGAGGTCTATTTGAGAATGTGGAGTTACATGTTCTGGCTGTTGGTGAATTATCGTTGTTGAGTATGGCGTGTTGAGGTATTGATTTTGTGTAATGCTTTATGTTGAAAATTTAGGTGGATTTTGTTTATAATAACGAGGATAAACTGGGATGGGAGGAGGATTTGGTTTTGCATAAGGGGCGGGAATATGATAATTTGAGGAATTTGAGAGAGATTCACAGAGATTCCCTCTGCTGTGACCCAGGGAACCTGCAGTCAGGTAACATTATTTCTCACAACTACCAGGTAGTGAGTGAGATTGACCTGATTGTTCCTGCCTTAACGGCAGGGTTGCCAATACACCCAGTCCCCCAGAAGGGACAGGGAATGAAAGCCAAGCCGGTTTTCTTACAGCCACCAGCTCAGTTTGTCAGTCTGAGTCTGACCAACAGTGGTTCAGCCAGACTGGAGCTGGATGGGCAAGCCACCCGACTGTTAGTGCAGAACATGGAAAAGGGGGGTGTCAGAATCCCCGCCTGCACTGACATGGGCCTGGTGGGTGATGGTGAGTTCGAAGACAGTGAACTAGCTATCCCAGTGCTGGGGCAGCTCCCTGAACCCCTAGAGAGGGAAGGGGGGAGCGAGCAGGTGTCCTACACCCACGTCCAGCGAACGATTGTAAACATGCCGATAGAGGGATTCCTCAATCAGGAAGTGTGCAGGGTGGACCTGAACAGTGAGAATGGAGTAACAATCCCAGATCCCTCAGGTGCTCCAGATAACCACTAAGCCAAGGGTCAGGCATGCTCCACCGCTGCACCACCCCCTGCAGGGTTCCTAGAGCACAGGCATGAACAAATCGAAAAAGCAGATGTCCTGGAAATGGAGGAGCAGCATCAGCAGCTGCGTCAGATCTCCTCAGATTTCCAGGATGTTGGTGCCCAAGATGCCACATGGCATACTGAGAAAGAGACCATGTACATGCTGCGCCAGCTTAGAAAGGGGACAGTCACTCAGAAGGAGATGACTGGGATCAGCCACCCGAAAAGACTTTTGGGAGGACTGATTGCTGCCGCCACTGTTGTGTGTTTGCTATTTCTGGTAGGTTTGTGTGCTACTGGCACTCTCACCCTGACTGCCCCAAGAAGGCAGGTGTCAGAGGTGCCAGAGGGTAGTGACAGACTGTATCAACAGCAGCAAAAGTTGGAAAGCTTAGGGAAAACCCTACAGGCAACTTCCTATGCAACAGGGTTGAATCTTATCCCCCACCTAGTGGACATGATTGTTGGTGTTATACAGTGGGTTTATGCTTGTGTGCAACAGGCCAGAATGTTGACACAAGACCTGTTAAGGGAGCTTAGTGCCACTGTAGCCAGTCTAGCCATAGCACAAATCCTAACCCACTTGATTTCACTCTTCTCAGTAGAGGAGTATGTGACATTAAACCCATTGCTCATAGCTCACCCAGAAGGCAATCCAAGATTGAATTCGGTTCCAAATCTTGAGATGGGTATGGCTACCAAAGCTATCCATTGGCTGTGTCTAACTGATCCACCAATGAAGGGTGTAAAGCTACTAACGAGCAGAGGGAGGTTAATGAACCCCATGAAGAGCAGGTGGGAAGTAAATGGCTGGTCAGCACACCACATTTAACTGTCACTATAACTTGTGACAGGCATGATACAGCTACCACAATGCAGCTACCTAACCAACAGTTTCCTGCAAGTTCCCAAGGAGGCCATAGTACAGCATGGTAACTTAACACTGTACGGTCTGCAACCAGACAACATAAGACCAAACTTGAGGTCGTGGATGCCTTCAGGTGCCACACTATTGAATTGGATAGAAATCCAAGAAACAGTAAGCCCTGAAGATGTACAGGTAGTTAGTTTGCTTTAATGGAACAAACCTCCAAACCACCCTGGCAGGTGCCCAACACAGGTGTCATGGTTCATCAGGGGGGCTGGGAACAGGAACCGGTGTTATTGTAACACTGGTGCTGGGAAGCTGGATCATGACTGACAATGTACTCTGAATGCTGTACTCTTACATCAAGATGTACTCCGGGTAGCACGAATGAGTCAAAGGTAGCATTTCAAAAGAAAGGAAGTTACCTCTTCCCCAAATATCTGCCTACAGAGGTATCAGATACTGACAGTGAACTTCCTGATTTGTAATGCCTAGACTGAGATGATGTCTCCTACCTTGTTTATACATACTCCAGATGTTATTCATCCTGTTTGTTCCCAATGCTGGTTCCGGTATGAATTCTCGAGGAGTAATGTGGACATTTAAGGTTAATGTTCTAATGACAAGGGACATCACTTAACTCTGTTTTGTTTTGAAGGCAACAACGCCTCAGGACCTCGTGACCTTCAAAAAGGGGGGATATGTAGAGGCAATGCTTGTTAATAAGACAGAATTAAGTGTTGCTGTGCTTTCCCAAATGAGGCCCCATCTCTCTCTTCATCTCTGTGGCTGCACCACAGAGAAACTATTCATGCAGGCTGATTTAAAGATGTTTTCTTTTGATAAGGGACAGCTCCCAAATGGGGATGCACTTAGCTGAGCCTGGCTATCATGATCAATGGTCATCCATTGGCGCCTATCTGTCTAGGGAGTGCCAGATGGACATCTGGATTGCATTCCTAGGTGTCAGGAGTAAGTGACTCATATCTCACCTTGATCAACCAGTCAGGGATTGGTAGGGCCATGTAACCCATGTGGGACTCTGATGCCCATTAAACTTTCAGCCAATGACAAGCTGAAGTTCCTCCAGGTAAAAACAGGCAACAGAGAGCCTGGAGAAGGAGAACTAGTAGGACTATTCCAGTAGGAGAATTCTAAGGAGAATTCCAGGGGTGCAAGACAAATCCATGGCAGGACGGCCCAGGAGCAGAAGGCTCCCAAGGGCAGGACATTCTCACAGCGCGCCTCTTGACCATCCTGAGACTCAGCCCGGACAACCACGGAACGGCCAGTGCGTCTGAGTGCCAGTACTTTCCTCTGTTCTAAAAGTCGAGAGCGGAGGTTGCCACGAGTAACCAGAGGATCCACCCGAGGTTAGCATCAGCAGCAAACCTCGTGAACAGGTCAGAACTGTGGACAGCTGAATCACTATTCAGAACAAGCGCTTCATCAGGAACGAATCGGTCCTCTTCCTGACCTGCTGGGACCCACAGTCATCTTTTCTCCTGTGCACAAACTTTGCTAGTTAAAGCCAACACTAACTAGCCGGTCAGTGAGCATCAGCAGCGCACCGTCGCAAGCAGCACAGCACAGCCTGGCACCTAGCCAGAGAGTGCGGATTGGACAGCAACAGCCTGCAACTGTTCCTTTGTGCCCACAGGAGATCTGAATCCCGAGAGATTGGATGAGTATTCAACTTCACTGCATTACAGCTCGAGAATTCCATTGTTATCCCAACCAGTTGATATCAGTTTAATTCCTAAGAGTTATGTACTTGTTTTGAGTATCTAATGTAGAAGTTGTAATCAAGTTCAATTATGAAACGGTCTAGATGAATGATATACTGAACGTATGTCCTCTTGATATATGTAACTCTTTGTAACTGAATGAATATATACCTTTTGTATTCTGATAACCCTCTCGATAAGATCTGTTAGGTTTACATGCATATTCTATGTATTAATAAATGTATCCTCGTGTATTAGTACCTGTGTGTGTGCGTTGTTTGAGTTATATCGCATAGTTGGATTCTAAAGCCATTAAAATAATTATTTTTGTGACTTACACAAAAATAATTTTTGGCTACAATTAATAATTGTCCCCGTAAATGCCCAAACTCTACAGAACTGGTGCCTCGTGAGAGCACACTACACCAGCTTCCGCGGGCTTGCAATACAATCGGCGAAAGCGAAAGCGAGAGCAAGGTGTTTAAAGACAGATTTTGTCGTGGTGACATCATGGTAGAAAGAAACGAACTTGTTACGTCTCAACAGAAACGCTCTTTAGCTCTTTCGGCTTTATGCAGAGAACAGCGTCTGTCGAGATCACTTTTGAGTCAGCGGGAAACGCCCTGTGCTGTCAGTTTGATTTCATATTGCTCGTAGCGGCGCCCGGCTTTTGTCTGTCAAACGTTAGGTTGCGCTCCTTCATGCTGCATCGTCGGCATGAGTGGAGCTTTTTAAACGTCTGTACTTACTGCGCCCCATAAGAAATCGTTTGTCCCCGTTCAAAAGAGATTGTGCGATGTCCTGCAGGGTTCGCAAAGCAAACCTTTGACAGTTTGAAAAGAGGAATTTATTCTGCTTCCTGTGCGTGCAGTAGTTACAAAGTTGAACGTCTTTACACGATCTGCTGCAGTTTTCAGTGGGCGGGCTTTGTCAGATGGCTTGGAAAAACGCACTGTGTTTCGGCTCGGGAAACATCATGAGCAGCTATACTGTGTATAGCTGACTTTTAACGCATACAGAATTCATTAGAAATCATTGATTTCTCCAATTAACAAGGGTCCCTTAAAGGATGAGTCAAAGTAACGTTTAATCGGATTAGTTTCCTTAGAGCTGGTTCAGAGTTTGCTCAAGAGTGTACCTTTCACAGATGCGCAAAGAAGAATGTTGGGGGTGCACGCTTCAAGGCGCCTTACAGCTATAGGGAGCGATTCGAGATGATTCGTGGCGTGTGCTCGTTCCCATATACCGTACGCCCCGGGGTGCAGTGCTAAGATGACGTACAATACCGCTTGGGCGCGTAACGGCGTTATATGCAAGTGCGGGACGTGAGGGTTTTCGTTTGTTCGTTTTGTTTTGCTCTGCTTTGCTTTGTTTTGCTTTCCATCGCGTTGGTAAGAGCGTAAATAAAAAGGCGATTCCTGCGTCTACCACTAATGTAAGAGCTATTTCAAGTGCGACGTGGTGCGGCTTTTCAAATGCTTGTGGGCATTTCTCTGTTGTTGATTCTTTTTTTGTGTGTAACAAAGTGGCATTTTCATGTCCGGACGGGGAGACTTTATCATTCCGACATGAAGCCACCCTTAAGTCCTCTGAGGCGTGTCTGTCTGCAAGGCTTGTATTTTGGAAATGTTTTTTTGAAACGGAGAACGACTTTGAAATAGGCTTCCGCCGGCGCCTCGCGATCCAGGTAAGATTGTATCAAAAACGCAGCCGCGGCGGGGCTTGCTGTAGTCGTGGCCGAGTGGTTAAGGCGATGGACTAGAAATCAATTGGGGTCTCCCCGCGCAGGTTCGAATCCTGCCGACTACGTTGTCCACCTCCTGTCGTTGTGTTCCGGCGCAAGCAAAGAAACGTGCCTCTTTGCTGTTCCTGGTGGTTTTAAAACGCCAAATCGCTTGTACCCGCTGCCTTGGAAATAAATTCTTCAGCGTCTGCGAATGGCATTTTGCAGCTGGAAGCAGATGTCGACGCTTTTTGCACAGAGCACCAAAAAAGCGTCTTTTTTGAAGGCCCAGGCACTGAGCATTGGTGGTTCAGTGGTCGAATTCTTGCCTGCCCCGCTGGAGGCTCGGGTTCGATTCCCGGCCAATGCAGTGGCTTTTGCAGCGAGCGGCTCCATCACTTGCATCCCCTTGCAACTCGCAACTGAAAACCCACTGAAGCTAAGCAGGTGTGAGCCAGGTCAGTACCCGGATGAGGGTGAGCTACAGGGAAAAACAAAGCTTCCAGCTGGAAGCGGTGTTAATGGTGCCGGCGGGGGGGCGCTCACCCTGAGGTCTGTGCGGGTCCTAATGCCCCAGTATAGTGACGGATATGCTGTGTTGTAAAAGGGCGCTGTCTTTTGGATGAGATGTAAAACCGAGGTCACAGCGCTCTGTGGTCATTCAAAATGACCACCAAAACCTTTGACAAAAGCTCTTGGTAATTGATGGTCTTCAATAATGCTTCTCCTTTAGGTACATTTTAAATCAGCTGAAAAATGCTGTGAAATGGGGGGGCACTTCAGGCCAGTGTAGGATTTGGGTTACAAGAACCATGAAACTGCACGAGAAAGCCCGTACACTGAATTACACGGCTTTCTATTCAAAGGAGGGCAAAAGAAATTCCCTGAGTTTGATTTTTTGCAGCACAGAGAGGAGCACTGTCGTGAGGCCGGTTAGCTCAGTTGGTTAGAGCGTGGTGCTAATAACGCCTAAACGTACGGGCCAGGTCCTTTTCTCCTTTCTTACCAAAGCTGTTAGGTTCCTTTCCGTGGTGAGATGGGTTGTCATGCAACACTGCCACATAGTGCCGACAGACAAGAGTGTTGCGGGAGAAGAGAAAAGTGTTTGAAGATTTAAGAGTGTCTTAGGTGGAGCCAAAATCAAGTGTCACAAATGAAAGTGGTTGGATTTCCAATGTTTAATATGGTAAAAATAAGCGGAAGTTATTTGCCGGTCCGGCACAGTCTGCCATGCTTTTGTCATATACTGTAAAGTGGTGTCGAACTGGGTGTCGAACTGGATCCTCACCATTTGCATATGTGAGGCTCCAGTTATACATCGAGTGTCACATTAAATGACAAAAATGAAGAGAGTTAAAGCAGCTGGAGAGGTTTTCTTACAACTTTTGAGCTGACACAGTTTTGGAAAATGTTTCCTTCACGCTGCACTGTACAATATAGGCAGCCAAGAGTCTCCAAAACAAAACAGAATTGACAGATAGGAGAAAATTCCCACTCGTCCTGAAGTTCCCAAAATCCAGCACTGAGCGTAAACAAAGTGTCTAAGTAGCGTGGGAATGCTAACACTAACCCTAGCTGGAGTTTGAGCAAACCAGCACTGAGCGTAAAAAGATGAGTCAAAGTAACGTCTAATCGGATTAGTTTCCTTAGAGCTGGTTCAGAGTTTGCTCAAGAGTTTACCTTTCACAGATGCGCAAAGAAGAATGTTGGGGGTGCACGCTTCAAGGCACCTTACAGCTGTAGAGACTGATTCGAGACGATTCATGGCGTGTGCTCGTTCCCATATACCGTACGCCCCGGGGTGCAGTGCTAGGATGACGTACAATACCGCTTGGGCACGTAACGGCGTTATATGCAAGTGCGGGACGTGAGGGTTTTCGTTTGTTCGTTTTGTTTTGCTCTGCTTTCCTTTGTTTTGCTTTCCATCGCGTTGGTAAGAGCGTAAATAAAAAGGCGATTCCTGCATCTACCACTAAGGTAAGAGCTATTTCAAGTGCGGCGTGGTGCGGCTTTTCAAATGCTCAACAGGATGACTTCGCATGCACGCGTGCTTTCATGCAGTCGTGTGTGCAACCATGTCTGCTTACGTGCAAACGGGCGTGGTTTCATGTATGCAAAAAACTTTCCTGGGCTCTTCTGAAGCACATAAAATTATTTGGAGATATACATTTGTCTTGTTTTCCTCTTAGGCTCTAGAATTGATAACTTTTTTTTCATTTTTGGCATTTTTCATAATTTTCTAGAAAGTGGTTGCAAGCCCGATATCATGCAAAGAAACTTCAGGATTCGGGGATCAGTCAATGGATTTTCTTCAAAGTTGGATTTTTGCACTCTGTTGACCAAGAGATGTTGTTCTATAATGTTTTTTTTTTCAAATTTAAAAATATCATTTTTTCATGGAGCTTTGAAGGGGATGGATTCACCCTCCTTTAGCCAGGACAGAGCTCCAGGAGCCTGGGTAGGATTCTAGCTTTCTCCCCTTGCAGGCACCTGGCACAGAAGACAATATTTTTTTCCTTAAAATCTTTTTTTTTGTGTTCCTTGTTGTTCCAAACTTAATTTTAATCACTTTTAATTAGAGATTTTATTAAAAATAGTGCAATAAATGACTAATTTCACAAAAATTAATGTAATATAAAACGGATGTTTTCAACTTTATTGTAGTGTTTTAGAAACTAATATGTCTTCAAAAATGGTTGTTTTTCACTCCTATGAATGAAAACTGTTGTTATATGATGTTTTTTTTTTCAAATTTTAAATGATCATTTTTTCATGGAGCTTTGAAGGGGATGGATTCACCCTCCTTTAGCCAGGACAGAGCTCCAGGAGCCTGGGTAGGATTCTAGCTTTCTCCCCTTGCAGGCACCTGGCACAGAAGACATCATTTTTTTCCTTAAAATCTTTTTTTTTTGTGTTCCTTGTTGCTCCAAACTTAATTCTATTCACTTTTAATTAGAGATTATATTAAAAATAGTGCAATAAATGACTAATTTCACTAAAAATACTAAAAGTAATATAAAACGGATGTTTTTAACTTTATTGTAGTGTTTTAGAAACTAATATGTCTTCAAAAATGGTTATTTTTCACTCCTAGGAATGAAAGCTGTTGTTATATGATGTTTATTTTCAAATTTTGAAAAAGCAAAGGATTCTAGCTTTCTCCCCTTGCAGGCATCGGACACAGAGAACCTCATGGTTTTCCTAAAAATCATTTTTTATGTTCCCTGGTGTTCCAAACTTAGTTTTAATCAATTTTAATTTGTTATGTTACAAACAGGGTAATAAAGTCTTAATTGGACTATAACTAATGTCATATTGTCTGCTACAAAACTGATATTTTCAGCTCTATTGTAGAGATTCTAGAATCAACTAATAAAGAATTGAAATAAAAAAAGGGCATAAGAAGACATTACCAACAACGACCACATGATGGAGATATTGTCTAGACATTACCAACAACGACCACAAGATGGAGATATTGTCTAGACATTACCAACAACGACCACAAGATGGAGATATTTTCCAAAGAGGCAAGAGGGGCAAAGCTGCGATAAGGTAAAATCATTTTTTGAAAGAGATTGTTGTCAGAATGCACATCCGTATCCCAAACAGAATCTCTAGTAAAATATGATCATTTGTGAAACAGGCAAATGAGTGTCAGCTACAATATGATTGCTACATATCTGCATTTGTTGGTATTTAAGGAGTAAGAGTGCAGGTTTAAACCTGCGATCCAGTGTGTTGAAGAATTTCACAACACTACCTCTAGCACATATCTAAATAAATCCTCATAATGATTATTGCCCTGGGCATGTACCAAAAAAGCAGTGAGCATATATATATATATCACTGGGTTGAAGCTAGAAACACAGAATAACTGCAAACACATCCTAAATACAGTGTTCCAGCACCTTTGACCTCATCCAGAACGTATCATTTCTTGAAAGGGATTGCTGTCCGAATGCACATCTGAATCCCAAACAGAATCTCTAGTAAAATACGATCATTTGTGAAACAGGCAAATGACTGTCTCAGGGGCCCATTTCTCATTGTCAGACACATGTATGCAATGCTTTCACTGTGCATTGAGCAATAGGGATCAAAAACACCGCAGGTAAGGTTAGAAGTCATGTTCTATGATCATTTCTTTCAGCATTAGGGACTAAATATACTAAACGTATGATGCTAAAATGTTATTTTTACATATATTAATGTAATAAATGATTGCTTATGCTTTATAAACAAATCTAATTATAATAAAAGCTTAAGTTTTGTATTTATCTTGTACCATAGAACATGATTTTCTTTGTATTTCAAGCCCACAAAGTGTCCAAATGATGCACCTTTGACCTCATCCAGAACGTATCATTTCTTGAAAGGGATTGCTGTCCGAATGCACATCTGAATCCCAAACAGAATCTCTAGTAAAATACGATCATTTGTGAAACAGGCAAATGACTGTCTCAGGGGCCCATTTCTCATTGTCAGACACATGTATGCAATGCTTTCACTGTGCATTGAGCAATAGGGATCAAAAACAGAATGGAAACAGATGAGGATGGGATTTGAACCCATGCGTGCAAAGCACAATGGATTAGCAATCCATCGCCTTAACCACTCGGCCACCTCGTTAACAAAACTGGGCTGTCCCAACTGGGTTGGCGCGCTCCAGATGATCTTTTTCTTTTTTTTCCCTCGTACTCGAGGGTCATTTTCCTGTTCCACATGCGATTTCAACATTTTCCTTGGGAGATGTCAAGCCAGCAAGCCACTGCTGTGGTTCAGTGGCCAGCGTGGAGTTCAGTGGCCCTGTTGTACACAGAAAGCACATTGAGCTCCTTGGACATGAAAAGTTCCAGATAAAAGCCATTTGTCATCCTTTCTCTTGGTGTCGATGTTGCTATTGTATGTAAAGGTGGCAACTTGCTCAGCGAGCAGGTGGAGCACACACCGAATGCAGATGTGTCTGAGTGGTGTGTCCAAGTGGCTGCAAAAGGACAGCACTCCCGGGGCGCTGTGGCTTAGTTGGTTAAAGCGCCTGTCTAGTAAACAGGAGGCCCTGGGTCTGAATCCCAGTGGATAACCGCCTACGGCTAGACTTAATTAAATGCAAGTATTCATTTCCTGTCTTTAACACGACTTGTTTTTCTTAAAATGGATGCAACTTGCAAAACATGAAATACAAACCTTGCTAATCAGCGCTAGCAGCTGGCAAAAAAAAAGAAGTCAGCAATGTTTTTTTTCTTTAACCTTAACCCTGCTAATGGAGAAGAGTTAAACGACCGAGTCTATGCAGCTTAAACGGTGCGCACGTCGGGTTCTTAGCTGAAAGGGTGGTAAATCACGCTCACCCCAGTCCTTAATCTTTTAAAGAGGATACAAAATTGAACCTAGTCGCCACATCACATACATCCTGTTCAATGATAAAAAGGTAACATCTATCCTCGCTCCAGAGTAAATCTCACGTTGAGGGCATATTTTTTTTCACTTTACCGTGAATCGGGCTCGGCTGCACAGAGGAGAGAGCAGAGCAATGAGGTCACGGGGACAGGGGAGTCACACGCTGGCTGTTTGAACACGCGGAAGATCACTGAGGGATCCACAGTATATGGACCCTCCGTGCGCAATCAGTCCGCACTCCGGACTCTGAAACCTGCCATCCGAGTTAAGATCTCGGCAGAACCTGAAGCGCAGTTCCTTCTTAAAACGTAATCTGGTGAGCATTTCTAGAATCGTACTTGTATAGATGCAGCCTTTAATGTGTTGCTAGGTTAAAATTGATGACTTCTTGTATTTCAGTAGGCAACTGCCCTCTTGATTTTGGATTTAATTTCTTTATTACAGTGGCGCTTTTATGAAGCCAAGGGACCAGGGAGCTGCCCCAGTACTGGGATGGCCAGTTCGAAATCATAGAAACTATTGTCAATTCCAGTCCCATGTCAGTGCGAGCAGGGATTTTGACATCTTGTTTTGCTATGTTCTGCACCAACAGGCAGGTGGCTCGGCCATTCCGTTCCAGTTTGGGGGTACAACAGACTGCTAGGTTCAGTCTGATAAACTGAGCTGATGGTTGGAAGAAAACCATCTCAGCGTCCATTCTCTGTCCCTTCTTTAGGACAAGGCGTACCGGAAACCCTGCTGTTGACGCAGGAACGATCAGGTCCGATTCGTTTACTACCTGGCAGGCCTGAGGAATCGTCTGACCTGACCGAATGTTCTCGGGGTCACCGCTTAGAGAGTGGGCATCTGGGTCCACCCGTTTCCACAGCACACTGTTTACTGTGTCCAGCTGGGCGCCCAGTCGAACCAATAGGTCTGCACCAATGCAGACCGAATGGGTCAGCTGAGGTGCTACCTGGAAGTAGTGAGCAAACTTCCTTTTTCCGATGGAGATGGAAGCTACACAGCTTCCTTTGCTCCAAATGGACCTATGAGGTGGGGGTGCCCACCACAGAACCTGTGACTGCGTCACCAGGGTCACCTGACAGCTTCGCGACAGGTCCTCGAACAGACCTTCACTGATTATGGACTTCTCAGAGCTGAGGCTAAGAATTACATCATCAACCTGCACTTCTGCCACCTGGACCCCCTCCCACCACCATGGGGTGGTAGTCCTGGACCCCCTGAGGTACCAGGGTGCACAGAAAGGACTCCCATTCATTACCGGACAGGGAGATCCACTCTTCTTCAGGGATGAAAAGGGGGTGTGCTTTACCTGGCGGGTCAAGCAGCTGCTCGGAGCACTGCTCCTGTAGTTGGGAGACCGTGGGAGTGCTGGCCTGGGCAGGACTTCCCTGTAGTTTTGGAAAGCAAGAAGAGACATTTATTCTCGTCCAGAGGAACCAGGAGGAACCTCCAACTCAGCTATAGTGTTCAGTGGGCACTGTGTGATCACAGCATAACCACTGAATCCCCCTTTTTGCTGTGCAACAGGCTTAGGGTTTTTGACCTGAACCCACAATTTTCCACGCTGGCAGTCCACCAGAGGCTCCAGCCTGTCAAGCAGGTCTTGGCCAATGAGTAGTGGCTCTCTTTTTAACCTAGAGATGTAAACAGGATGCACCATGTTCATTGGCCCGAACCTAAGTGCCACCCACACTCGGTGTGTGATCCTGGCATGATCCTGGGTATAGCTGGAAATATCTATCTTACACGGTTCTACCTTAAGTCTGATGCCTTTTCCTTTCGCTACTCGTTTGAGCTCGCTGAGTAGATCGGCTGACATCAAACTAATTTCAGCCCCAGTGTCAATCAGTGCTTCTCTATCTAAGACGTTTTCAAGAAAAACCTTGATATAAATACGCCTTGCTTTGCCTTTCTGGCTGAGATTCCCTAAGAATTGTTGGAAGCCTGCCTTTTCTTTGACTTCAGGGGCGGGGTCAGCGCCCAACTCAGAGTCACAGCCTTCTTCCAGGCAGGAACCCTCCCACCCAATCAGATAGACTGAGGGAGGGGCTTGGGACGGATCCCCGCCTCCTCCAGTGAGAAGGGGCGTGGTCCCCCTAAGCTCATTCACACTTCTGGCATTCGGTGCGGAAGGTTTACCCTGTCCTGATCTCTCAGGCAGGGCTTGTTCAAGCCTGGCCAGGCGGGCTGCAGTCGACTCCCTTCGTCCAGTCTTATGATAGACTCTGCCTGAGCCCTTGCCTTCCCCGTAGCGCTCACGGCGGCTCTGACGCTTAGTGCGGTCCTGCCTGCCTATTTTGTGCCGGGGCTTAGCGAGCTCAGGAACCTCAGCTGCCTCGAGCTGAGGCGAGTCGTCAACCCTGCTGGCTTTAGTGGCGAACACGGCCGTTTTAGCAGGTTTTCGCTCTGAGGAAGCAGAGACTTCAGCTCCCCAGGCTTTTTGAGCCAACCTTCTAATGTCAGCCATTTTCATCGCTGTGTGTGCATCACAATCATTTTCCTGACTGAGGGATGCAGATTAGCAATGAATAAACCTTTGAAATTCACGTTCTCTTCGCAACCCTCTTCATTCCGCCCTGCAAAATAAGTGCGCCTAAGCCTCTGATAATAGTCGCGAGGGGCTTCAGCTTTTTCGTGCTTAATATGGTGCACAGCAGCCACGGCAGCTATGGGATCGATAAAAGCCGAAAATTCTCCGATCATTGCCTGACACAGCTCCTCAAAGCTATTACAGACTTCCGGTCCTTGTCTAGACATCCACTCGTGGATCGCTCGGCTGGTAGTTTTCCTTACTTACATAGCCTTTTCCTGTTCGGACGCTTCGGGCATAAACTGCAAAGTATATCTCAGCTCATCGATGTAGGTCTCCACATTATTCCCTGACACTGACGGGTCAAACCTTTCTACATCTTTGGCTAACTGCCTCAGGGAGTGGAGGTTAATTTTTACGGTTTCTCCGCGGGCAGGGAGACGGCCGTGATCAGGAGCAGGGGGTCTATGCCTGAACTGACTCGCCCTTGCGTTTCGCGCAGGACTCGGCGATCTCCCCCATGCCGATCCGACCACAGACCCTGGCCGGGAGAAACCTCCTCCCGGCGCGCTGGGTGAGCGCTCCGGGCTGCTAGGTGGGCTGGCATGAAGTGGGATCTAGTCTATTTTGCTTCCAGTACGGCAGCATCTGACTCCTTTTGCCTTTCCTGGCTGAGCTCATTTAAACTCTCAATTTCTTTTTCTTTTTCTTTCGAGCTCCCTTCCAGGTCTCTCCTAGCTACCTCAGCCGCAGTTTCTCTAGCAGACAAGTCATCTAATTTACCTAAAACTTCCCTGAGTCAGTCTTCACTTTCCTCATTTTTCACTCTCTTTTCTCTGATTATATCCAACAACTCGACTCGCTCCACCTTATATCTTTCTAGCGTTCCCTGAAGCTTTTGAAACTTTGTCAGCTCGGACAAAGACAGTTCCAGCTGTTTAGCTAGATTTAAGGTGAAACTCGATAGGACCAGAACTGCGTTCACAGACACTCCTGTGTTAAGCTGGTTCGCTACCTTAGCTACTAAATCTACTTGCAGCTTCTCAATATCATCAAAGTTCAACTTTTCGATACCACTCCAGTAACCAGGATTGTCGTCGCTAGAAATAGTACTTATAAGCGACTCCACTTCAGACATTTTAGCAGCCATTGTCATTACGTCAGAGAAACTTTAAGAGTATTACTTTTTTTTTTCTTTTTCCAAAATACAGTATGGAATCTAGACACCCGAGCAGATGGATTTCCAATCAGCACACGTTACACTAAACGCTAGAAAACAGGGGGATTTCTTTACGCAGTTATCAGCACACCCGGTATTCGCGTATAGAAGCCGCGGTGCTGTGCTGAACTTCAGTTATTCTGTGCGACTGATTCTCATTTCATTCTAAACTCACCCACCCAGGGACGCCATTAAATGTAATGGTTTGATGGGTTTACTGAGACAATTATTAATTGTAGCAGTAATCACAAGGTTGTTCGTTGGGGCTTTTAGAAAATCAATCGTCAGAACAACTAACAACGCACACACAGGGGTTCAATACACTAGATACATTTATTAATATAAATTGTGCACCAAACATATACTAGTCTGCCTGGATACGAGTGGCAGACCTTACTGTGAGGGTTATCAATATACAAGGTATATAATCCCGAAGAGATGCAAACACAAAGAGATACACAACAGAGAATATATGTCAATATATATCGTTCGGTTACCAAATCGCTAATCAGTGTTATTACCCACTGTTACTCTAAACTCGGAAGTAAATACATTACTCATGAATTAAATTGATAACAACTTGTGTTGAGGTACAATTAAATTCTCGAGACGCAATGTAGAACATGGGGTTTACTTATCCACTGTGTATGGATTTGGAATTTCCCGGCACGAACACCAAACCAGCTGACAGGCTCTGTTGCAGCCTCTGTTCCAGCGGTTGTCCAATGGGCGTTGTCCCGGCGTCCTCTGGCTACCGGCCAACCAGTCAAGGTGCAGCTCGGAGTAGGACGGGCGGAGGAATCTGACTGCGGCGCGCAGGGCAGTCGTTGCTCCGAGGGGATCTACCAGCAGTCCGGCTGGCTGGTAGAAAGTCTCTATGCACAGAGTGTGACCGCGAGTCCTCACAAGTCACTCTTGTGCCTGGGAAGAAGCTGGTTCGTTCCCGGTCCAGCACTGCTTCTGAATAAGCTATTCAGGTTGTCGACGAGGGTCCAACTGTAGGGTCCAACTGTCCAACACAAACACAATCTGTGGCGTTTAGCGTGACAGTCTTGCAGGCATCGTGCTGTCTCACTGCAATACTATACCGCTGGAGGAAACAGTCCATCTGGCCTGAAACTCATTTGAACGTCTAGCTACAGCAACTAACAATATCATGATTTATTCAGGATGTGTGGAATCACCACGTCCCGGAGACAGCTTCCGAAATCGTGAGCATTCTCTGGTGGTGTCCTGCAGGGCACCTGTGGGCGTGCGTTGGTGGTATAGTGGTGAGCATACCTGCCTTCCAAGCAGTTAACCCGGGTTCGATTCCCGGCCAACGCAGTGGCGATTGGTTTCAAATGCTGTCATGAGCCTTGGATTGTGACTAGCAAAGCGCAGCCTTTTGAAAAACGGAATGCAAAACAGAATTGAAGGAGAATCTTACAGGGGATTCTGAGCGGTGTCTGCATACACGCAGTCCGATACGGGTGCTGAAAGCTTGAGCTACTCTCAATGTCATGCTGCCTTTCCCCGGAGTAAATCTGTTACATTGAAAGAATGCTTCTGGCAGGTTCAAAAAGGGACCCTTGTTAATTGGAGAAATCAATGATTTCGAATGAATTCTGTATGCGTTAAAAGACAGCTATACACAGAAAACATGCAGGACACTGCTCATGATGTTTCCCGAGCCGAAACACAGTGCGTTTTTCCAAGCCATCTGACAAAGCCCGCCCACTGAAAACTGCAGCAGATCGTGTAAAGACGTTCAACTTTGTAACTACTGCACGCACAGGAAGCAGAATAAATTCCTCTTTTCCGGTTTTATTTATGCGAACCATAAATAAACCAAATAAACCAAGTTGCAAGAGGCCCGCACCCACAGCACAAATTGCGCAGCCTAGGCCACCTCCTCGCCCTGCACGCCACCGCCTCCTGCTGGGCCCACTCTTTCGCACACTCACACGCCACACTAACACTCAAAAGTGTGGGCAAAACAAGAAAACGAGCGCACCGTTTCCTACACATCTGCAGTCACCGTTGCGCATTCGCAGCATGTCCCGGGATGCAATTCGGCCTCATTTGCATAACTCCAGACCGGCAGATCGCCACGCAAGCTCGCGACGTGCGCCTGCCACACACCGAACAAACCTTTTCAGCAATTTCCAAAAAACGGGCCTGCTCGCCTGCCCACAAGGCTCCATCTCTTACCTGCTCTCCAGAGCCTGCTGCCTTCTGTGCTTTTCTCTCGGCACCGCTGCAGCGCACACAACTCCTGCAGCGGGAGGGGGGGAGAAAGTTCCCGCGCTCCGCCGCAGGGAAGGCTCGCTCCGTGCGCACACGTCCTTTCGATGCCAGTCCAACAAGTGCTCCGCATTAGCTGCGTCGGGGCTCCGGGGTGTCGCACCTCACCTCACCTCACCTCGCACTGCCCCCTCCTTGAATGTCTGCCGCTGGGCATGCCCCACTCTCCTCCGCCTTATCTTATCGCGTGTGAGCACCGACAATGGCCACAATGCCGGGGAATGGCACCTGTAAATTAATTCTCTTCTCTTGCAGCCTGAGATCATGTCCTTCTTTTGGCTCCCTCCAGTTCTGATAAAAAATCTCACTCTTAGATTTGTTAATTTTTGCGGATGAAGCCAAAGAGAAACGATCACAGCACTGCAGAGCTCTGCTAATTGAGGCATTGTCAGAGAGGAGCAGGGTCATCCATGTATAGAGATGTCTTTACCTCTCCTCCCCCACTTCCAGGCACTGGTATCCCATTAATGGCCTGATCCTGGCGCAAGGCACAGGCTAAGGGCTCCATAGCCAAAACGAATAACAAGGGGGATAATGGGCAGGCCTGCCTCACCTCTGAACAGACTTCAAAGGGGTGTGATCTATTGCCATTAACCATTACTCTGCTGTTGCTACCTGTGTACAGCAGGTTAATCCACTTTCTCATGATGGGGCAAAAATTCATGTGCTCAAGTACCAATGTTAAGTACTGCCGGTTTAGGCGGTCAAAGGCCTTTTCTAGGTCTACACCTAAAATGCACAGAGGGAGGGAGCGATCCTCTGAGTACAGACAGACATCCCTCAACAAGGCCAGGTTGTCGCTCATCAGGCGTCCTGCTATCCCACAAGTCTGTTCTTTCCCTACCAGTGAGGCCACTACATTTTGTAGGCGCAGGAAAAGGGCTTTGGACAGGATCTTAGTGTCCACGCCTAACAGGCTGAGAGGTCTCCAGTTCTTTATGTCATTCTTTGCTCCTTTCTTAAACAAGAGAGAGATAGTGCCTTCTCTTAAGGAGTCAGGCAGCAATTCTGTCTTATAGCTTCCCTCGAATAGGAGCAGTAGCGGATCCTGAAGCAGATCCCAAAAGGTGCAATAAAATTCTTTAGGGAGCCCGTCAGCACCCGGAGTTTTCCTCTTCTGTAAGCTCTCCATAGCCTGTCTCAGCTCTTCTATTGTCAAATCCCTCTCAAGTACTTCCCTATCTTCTTCACTCAAAACGTTTTCTAGCTTTGAGGTAAAAAAATGAATTTCTTCATCCTTTACCTCTGTAGAGCTGTACAGTCTTGAGTAGAAGGCCTTGGTGCAGGAGAGGATAGCACTCGGCTCTGTTCTCTCTCGTCCCTCCTCATCAACTACACTTTCCATGACAGACTTGGAGCCTACCACTTTCCTGAAAAAGAAGCGAGTACACTTCTCATTTTCTTCCAAGAACTGCACTCTGCTTCTTAACAGCACTCCTCGACTACTTTCTTCGGCTATGCTCCGGATGTCCTTTTTTAAAAGGGTGATATCCTCGAGCACAGCGAAGCCACTGTGCAGCATCGTGTAGAGACGCTGCAGCTGCCTCTGTTTCCTGGCTAGCACTCCTCTCCGTCTGGCAGCAGCCTTCCTTCCCTCAGCCATGAAAAAGGCCTTTGTCCTCATCTTCACCTCCTCCCACCACTCTCCTACTGACCCGTACAGACACTGCAAGGACAGCCACTGTGATAGTTTCTCCTTGTAGCGGGATACTACCCCCTCGTTCTCTAGCAGCTTAGTGTTGAGTTTCCAGAGGCCTGGGCCAAAGACAGTCCCGCCCTTGAGTTCCACTCTACACCCTAAAGCCTGATGATCTGAGAAGAAGACAGGCTGAAGAGTGACCCCAACAACTTTCACTCTCTCTGAGACAAAGCAATAGTCAATTCTGGAGCTGCTATTCCTCCCTGACCATTTATATCCTGCTGTTGTGGGATATATACATCTATATGTGTCTGAGAGTTTAAAGTCTTGAACTAAGTTTTGCAGGGCCAGTGAGCTGGAATCCAATTTTATCGGAGAGCTAGACTGCCTGTCTGTGTGCTCTAAGATACAATTAAAATCCCCTCCCACTATCACGTCTGTGCTACTTAACAATAGGGGAGAGAGTGCCTTGAGTAGCTCCACCCTTCCTCCCACGTCAGTAGGACAATACACATTGATTAGCCGCAGGTTAACGGTCCCCCATTCCACATCCACACACAGCAACCTGCCATCTATGACCCTCTGAATACTTTTCAATTTGAAAGCCCATCCTTTGAAAAGAATGGCCACGGCAGAGGCTCTGTTGTTATTGTCCCCTGACCAAACAGAAGGCCCTTTATCCCACCTATCTTCAAAGCTTTTATACCTCTCTTGATAGGCTAAAGCACACTCCTGCAACATCAACACATCTCCCTCTCTCTGCTGGAGGTAATCAAAGACACACTGGCATTTAACTCTGTCATTGATACCTCTGGTGTTAAGAGAAATTATGTTTAGAGCCATATTACATAAGAAAGTGGAACCAGTCTTTACAAAACACATTTCTCTTCGGTCTCACCTGTTACCTTCTCTTTTTCTTTTTCTTCTTACCAATTTCCTGCCAGCCATCCTCTGAATGAGCCTTCATCAGGGTGGCAGCAGTAAAAGCGTTCACGGAGTCCATTTCAAGGAAGGGGGTAGAGGGAGGGGTGGAGGGGTTCCAGCTGTTCCCATCGCCATGCTCTCCTTCCTCCTCGCTCGGGGAGAAAACAGAGTCATTTTTCCTTTTCCTCAAGTCCAGCTCCTGGTAGCACTGAGGGGAAAGGGGTGCAGCCGATGCACCAGTCTCCTCTTCCCCCTCACCCACCAGCTGTTGCAGATCCTCCGTGACGGACTGGATGGAGGAGAGGAGGGCATCTGTAGCACTTGCAGAGTCTGAGAAAAGCAGCTCCGCTGAATCCTGGGTATCGTCGCTGGACCCGCTCCACCGGTGGGGGCCCCACAATGGCCCTCGTTCTGAGGAGCAGGAGTGGGGGAGGGGTCCTCGCTGTTCTCTGGGGTTTTCAAACCCTCGTGCTTGTCTGGTGCAGTCTGCGGTTGTGGGAGCGTAGTGGATTTCTCTTCCACCGGCCCCGGAGCCACAGCAGGACTGATCCTGGCTGGAGGCTGAGACTCTTTGTTCAACAAGGGTTCTTTGTTTGACTTGTTGTTTGCTTTGGCTTTTCGGGCCGGTTTGGCTGAAACAAGCACTGCCTCATCCTTTCTCATTTTGAGTTTATTGGCGTAGGCTTGAGGGCAGTTCTTAAAAACGTGTCCTTCCGAGCCACATAAATTGCACTTTGGCAGCATTGAACAGTCAGAGGCTAAATGTCCCTGTTTGCCACAGGTCTTGCAGCATTTCACAGTGCAGGACGATGCCAGGTGTCCCACAGCACCACAGCGCCGACGCACCTTTGGTTGTCCCACATAAAAAACATAGCCATTGCAGGCGCCCAGCCGGATTGTAGAGGGCAGGTGCCTTAAGCCTCCATTTACATTGTCCGGTAGCAAGCGAACCTTGAATTTCCTTGCTCCTGTTTTTATACCGTCAACATCTCTAACCTCAGTTCCATGGTGGACTGTGCAGTACTGCTTAAGCCAGGTGTGAATGTCCTCCGTCTTTGCCATTTCCGAGAACATAACAACATGCACCGTTTTCCTCTCTCTCTGTGTCAGAGGCTGCAAGTTGATCTTCTCAAGGGCAGGAACTTTCCCTCTTTTTGCCTCAAACACATCCACACATTGTTCAAACAGAGAATAGGTAGCAAAAACAACCTCAAATGCTTTCTGACCTGGGAGAGCGAAGATGAAATCCAAGTGCCGAGGTTCAAAGCCAAGTTCCTTCTGTAACACTTTTCTGCCTAACTGCATACGATCCATGAAGAGGTCATCCAAAAGCTCAAAACGTACAGCATTCTTCCGGGATCCAAAGGTTGCCATCTCAAACTGCAAAACAAACACTGCTTCCAGAAAACAAGAAAACAATCCAACTACACCAACTACAGGCTGATCAAGGTATCTCCCCTGCCAGGTAAGCCGAGAGCCGCAGGCGATGAGCCCGGAGCTGAACGGGCCCCACTGGCTCGTTTGTAAGGCCAGGTGCATTGCCAACCACGACCGGCAGGGCAGAGGGCTTGAAGGCGGCCTGGGCTCCTGCAGCTGTCCAGCCACGCACTCTGGTTTCTCTTCATCTCGTACAAATCTTTTGCCTTTTACTAAAGATTTCCATGGAGAGGAGCATGAATGAGTTCCATACAATTTTTGTGCTTCCCTGCCTTTGGGTGGGGCGCAGCTGGGCTGGTCAAAGAGAGAAAACAAAACCGCTCACAATCGCTCTTACAATGCAGTAAGTAGCACAGGCTACTTAGGGAGTAGGCTGATGTGTTTAAAAACAACCAGCGCCAGGCAGGAGTCGAACCTCCAAACTCCTAATCCATAGTCAGACACATTATCCATTGCACCACTGACCCTGCTGTGACATTGCAGGACTGTAACCCAGTGAGCTTAGCACTGCAACTAGTAAAATATTACCCCCGGTCCATTCTTTTCCAAAAGTGAGAAACACCTGTTTTCTACATTTTGTCTGTTTTAAAATCATATCTCTTCAAACCAAACCAAGAGTTTGTCTTTTGCACTGATATTCTGATTCATTTCGATTTCAAAGAAAAAAAAACATTACCTTCCAAAGCATCATAAAATTGTCCCTTCCTCCAGACTCTACTTCTCTCTTGTAGTAGTACAGCAGACCTTTCCAGGTGAGCAGATCACAGAGTCCGAAATGAGCTTCCTCCATCAAGCAAAGTACCTGAACATGACTCTGTCATCATAAAAGCGCCCCTGTAATAAAGAAATTAAATCCGAAATCAAGAGGGCAGTTGCCTACTGAAGTTCAAGAAGTCATAAATTTTAACCTAGCAACACATTAAAGGCTGCATCTATACAAGTACGATTCTAGAAATGCTCACCAGATTACGTTTTAAGAAAGAACTGCGCCTCAGGTTCCGCCGAGATCTTAACTCGGATGGCAGGATTCAGAGTCTGGAGTGTGGAATGATGGCGCACGGAGGGTCCACATACTGTGGATCCCTCAGTGATCTTCCGCGTGTTCAAACCGCCAGCGTGTGACTCCCCTGTCCCCGTGACCTCATTGCTCTGCTCTCGCCTCTGTGCAGCTGTGCCCGACTCATGGTAAAGTGGAAAAAAATATGCCCTCAACGTGAGATTTACACTGGAGTGAGGATAGTTGTTACCTTCTTATCGTTGAAACGGATGTATGTGATATGGCGACTAGGTTCTTCTCCATTAGCAGGCTTAAGGTTAAAGAAAAAAACATTGCTGACTTCTTTTTTTTTTGCCAGCCGCGAGCGCTGATTAGCGAGGTTTGTATTTCATATTTTGCAAGTTGCATCCATTTTAAGAAAAACAAGTCGTTCAAGACAGGAAATGAATACTTGCATTTAATTAAGTCTAGACGTATGCGGTTGTCCATAATGACCAGTTCTGTTCGAGAACACAGAACAAAAAAAGGCACCACTGGGATTCAGACGCAGGATCTCTTGTTTACTAAACAGGCGCTTTAACCAACTAAGCCACGGCGCCCTGGGAGTGCTGTCTTTTTGCAGCCACTTGGACACACCACTCAGACACATCTGCATTCGGTGTGTGCTCCGCCTGCTCGCTGAGCAAGTTGCCACCTTTACATACAATAGCAACATCGACACCAAGAGAAAGGATGACAAATGGCTTTTATCTGGAACTTTTCATGTCCAAGGAGCTCAATGTGCTTTCTGTGTACAACAGGGCCACTGAACTCCACACTGGCCACTGAACCACAGTAGTGGCTTGCTGGCTTGACATCTCCCAAGGAAAATGTTGAAATCGCATGTGGAACAGGAAAATGACCCTCGAGTATGAGGGAAAAAAAAGAAAAAGATCAACTGGAGTGCGCCAACCCATGTCAGGACAGCCCAGTTTTGTTGACGAGGTGGCCGAGTGGTTAAGGCGATGGACTGCTAATCCATTGTGCTCTGTACACATGGGGTCGAGTCCCATCCTTGTCGCTCTCCTTGTCTGACACTTGTGCCCGTTCGGTGTTGGCCCTCCTGTTCTTTGCTCCGGTACTAGAGCCGTTCATTTTCTAGCGGTGGCTGAACATGGTATAGTAGCCTAACGTCGGTATCGAGCAGTGACAGTAACAGTATTTACATGCCCGTGCTGCCAAGTGGCTCTGGGTTGATACCGCGTTTTCACTTACTTGCAACGCAAACGGAGAAAGCGATTTTTGACAGTCTCTCGAGAGACTGCACTAGGTGTTTAGGGATAGACTTTGTCAGTTCCCCCTGGGATGATGGCCTCTCAAATAGTTTGTGATTCCTCTAGACGTTTATACAGTAGAAGCCTGCTTCGTGGCTTAAATCCAAGCTAATGTAACGAGTTAGAGGTCTGATGCAGAACTGCGAATTCAATGAACGGGAACAGTACAGTACATTGCACTGTATGTGTGAGGAAAGCTGCCCCCTTCTGTCCTTGTCGACCGAACAGAGGACTGTAAAGGATACCGCCAAGAAACTTTAGGATGCTGGTTGGAATACAGCTCCAAAGAAGCCCCTTTGGGTGTTATGTCATCAAAAAGTAAGAACAGCGACTCTCCCTTTGATCAAATGCGCAACAGAGCTGTTTTCCGTGGAGCAGGTTTCAGACCCGTAGACCTGTTTTATTTGTAGGGCAGGGCGCATTCCCAAATGCGAATCTCCTGTTTTAGAAATGCTTTGGGCGGCGTGAAGTGAAAATAAGAAATGGACTCCAGATGCACATGGAAGCAATCAAGTGTTTCATCCGAGCTGTTTCAAAGACTGCTCAAGAGCTTTCCTTTCACAGAGGCCCAACGATTAATGATGGGGGTGCACCCTTCAATGCGCCTTACGACTCTAGGGAGTGATTGAGACGATTCGTAGCGTGTGCTAATTTCCCTCTATTCCCCGTGTTGCAGTGGTAGGATGACGTAAATTCCTGCTTCGACACGTAATGGCATTATAATCAAGTGCAAGAGCTGAGGGCTTTAGTTTTGTTTCGTTTTCCATGGCGTTTGTAAGCACGCAAATCAAAGGCAATTCCTGTGTCTAACAGGAATGTAAATGCTTTTGAAAGTGCAGTGTGGTGCAGCTTGTAAAATCCTTATCCACATTTGTGGTTTGTTGCTGTTTTTTTTGTCTGCCAAAACTGCATTTTGACATCCGGACGGGGAGACTTTATCATTTGAACGTGAAGCCAGCCTTAAACCCTCTGAGGCGTGTCTGTCTGCCGGCACGTATTTTGTCAAAGGTATTTATTTTTTTTTAACGGAGAGCGACTTTGAAAAGGTTTCCGCAGCCACGTCGCACTCCGTGTTAGATTAAAGGAGGAATGCGGCGATGGCGAACTCGCTGTAGTCGTGGCCGAGTGGTTAAGGCGATGGACTCGAAATCCGTTGGGGACTCCCCGCGCAGGTTTGAATCCTGCCGACTATGGCGTCTGCCGCACGTCTCCTTATGCCTGCGCGGCAAAGGCGAAGTGCCGCTTCTCCTTTCCTGGTACTATAAAAACGCTAAATCGCTTGGCCCCGCTGCCATGGAAATGAGTTCTTCAGATAACCACACATCTTGCGTTCGCACCTCTGGTGTTGTACTTATGCCTTTGAAAACCTAATGAATAAAACTGAAAGAACCGACACAATATATAGGTGCTCGTAAAGCACGCATTAAAGAACTGTTAACAGCAAGGGTTTCAGTGGGTTAACTGAGGAGAAGGCGTGATCGCTAATTGTTGACTTTTTATTTGGTGTTAGAAACACTCTTACTGTGCATGACGTGCAACAAATGTAGCCACAGAAATTGCATCACGCTTTCATGTATGCTATCGCAGACACCAACGTTGCCTAGATAGAAAACCGAAATAGCCGTGGGTTTGCTTGCTGGTCTGAAGGATCTCTCTTCGAATCTCTATCATTTGTCAATGGAAGTAAAAGGCGCTGCAATCTCATACGTTCAGAATCAAACTCGCAGCTGTTGTTCGACTTTATTTCTTGACTAATTACAACTTAGTGTCGCAAGAGCAGTTACATAAACTTGTCTGGTATATTTGAACACAAATGCCGTTCTTCAATTAAAACTAACAGTACATTGTCAGGGACATTCAGTTCTATACAAACAAGAGACAGACAAGAGAATATTTCTACCTTTCATGTGGACTACGTGTTGACTTACTGATCGGAATAATTGAAAAGTTCGGGTTCATAGCCGATGCAGTGCGTGCTAATTAGAACAAAAGCAACGCTGAGCTCTTAGCACCGTACTGAGCCCAGGTGATTTCCTAAAGCTGTCAGGTGCAGTTCATTTACATGAAGGAAATCTCTTACTGAGTACGATTACAATGCAGTAAGTAGCACAGACTACTTAGGGGAGTAGCCCGATGCGTTTAAAAACGACCCGAGCCAGGCAGGAGTCAAACTTACAATCTCCTGATTCGTAGTCAAACGCGTTATCTATTGCGCCACTGGCCGTCGTGTGACATTGCAGGACTGCAACCCGGTGAGCTCAGCACTGCAACTAGTAAACTATTACCCCCGGTCCATTCTTTTCCAAAAGTGAGAAACACCTGTTTTCTACATTTTGTCTGTTTTAAAACCATATTTCTTTAAACCAAACCAAGAGTTTGTCTTTTGCACTGATATTCTGATTCATTTCGATTTCAAAGAAAAAAAAACCTACCTTCCAAAGCATCATAAAATTCTCCCTTCTTCCAGACTCTACTTCTCTCTTTTAGTAGTACAGCAGACCTTTCCAGGTGAGCAGATCACAGAGTCCGAAATGAGCTTCCTCCATCAAGCAAAGTACCTGAACATGACTCTGTCTTCATAAAAGCGCCCCTGTAATAAAGAAATTGAATCTGAAATCAAGAGGGCAGTTACCTACTGAAATACAAGAAGTCATCAATTTTAACCTAGCAACACATTAAAGGCTGCATCTATACAAGTACGATTCTAGAAATGCTCACCAGATTACGTTTTAAGAAGGAACTGCGCCTCAGGTTCCGCCGAGATCTTAACTCGGATGGCAGGATTCAGAGTCCGGAGTGCGGACTGATGGCGCACGGAGGGTCCATATACTGTGGACTGTGGACTATATACTGTGTTATAGACTAGAAGCCTGCTTCATGGCTTAAATCCAAGCTAAGGAAACGAGTTAGAGGTCTGATGCAGAACTGCGAATTCAATGAACGGGAACACTACAGTACATTGCACTGTGTGTGTGAGGAAAGCTGCCCCCTTCTGTCCCTTGTCGACCAAACAGAGGACTGTAAAGGATACCGCCAAGAAACTTTAGGATGCTGGTTGGAATCCAGCTCCAAAGAAGCCCCTTTGGGTGTTATGTCATCAAAAAGTAAGAACAGCGAATCTCCCTTTGATCAAAAGCGCAACAGAACTGTTTTCCGTGGAGCAGGTTTCAGACCCGTAGACCTGTTTTATTCGTAGGGCAGGGCGCATTCCCAAACACGAATCTCCTGTTTTAGAAATGCTTTGGGCGGCGTGAAGTGAAAATAAGAAATGGGCTCCAGATGCACATGGAAGCAATCAAGTGTTTCATCCGAGCTGTTTCAAAGACTGCTCAAGAGCTTTCCTTTCACAGAGGCGCAACGATTAATGATGGGTGTGCACCCTTCAATGCGCCTTACGACTCTAGGGAGTGATTGAGACATACGTAGCGTGTGCTCATTTCCCTCTATTCCCCGTATTGCAGTGGTAGGATGACATAAATTCCTGCTTCGACACGTAACGGCATTATAATCAAGTGCAGGAGCTGAGGGCTTTAGTTTTGTTTCGTTTTCCATGGCGTTCGTAAGCGCGCAAATCAAAGGCAATTCCTGCGTCTAACAGGAATGTAAATGCTTTGGAAAGTGCAGTGTGGTGCAGCTTGTAAAATCCTTGTCCACATTTGTGGTTTGTTGATGTTTTTTCTGTCTGCCAAAGTTCCATTTTGACATCCGGACGGGGAGACTTTATCATTTGAACGTGAAGCCAGCCTTAAACCCTCTGAGGCATGTCTGTCTGCCGGCACGTATTTTGTCAAAGGTATTTATTTTTTTTTAACGGAGAGCGACTTTGAAAAAGTTTCCGCAGCCACCTCGCACTCTGTGTTAGATTATAGGAGGAATGCGGCGGGGGTGAGCTTGCTGTAGTCGTGGCCGTGTGTTTAAGGCGATGGACTTGAAATCCGTTGCGAACTCCCTGCACAGGTTTGAATCCTGCCGACTATGGCGTCTGCCACACGTATCCTTGTGCCTCCCCGGCAAAGGCGAAGTGCCGCTTCTCCATTCCTGGTACTATAAATACGCTGAATCACTTGGCCCTGCTGCCATGGAAATGAGTTCTTCAGATAACCACACATCTTACGTTCGCGCCTCTGGTGCTCTACTTATGCCTTTGAAAACCTAATGAATAAAGCTGAAAGAACTGACACATTATGTAGGTGTTCTTAAAGCACGCAGTAAAGAACTGTTAACAGCAAGGGTTTCAGTGGGTTAACTGAGGAGAAGGCGTGATCGCTAATTGTTGACTTTTTATTTGGTGTTAGAAACACTCTTACTGTGCATGACGTGCAACAAATGTAGCCACAGAAATTGCATCACGCTTTCATGTATGCTATTGCAGACACCAACGTTGCCTAGATAGAAAACCGAAATAGCCGTGGGTTTGCTTGCTGGTCTGAAGGATCTCTCTTCGAATTGCTATCATTTGTCAATGGAAGTAAAAGGCGCTGCACAGAGAGGACCACTGTCGTGAGGCCGGTTAGCTCAGTTGGTTAGAGCATGGTGCTAATAACGTCAAAGTCGTGGGTTCGAGCCCCTTACTGGCCAGGTCCTTTTCTCCTCTCTTACCAAAGCTGTTAGGTTCCTTTCCGTGGTGAGATGGGTTGTCATGCAACGCTGCCACATAGTGCCGACAGACAATTAAATGACAAAAATGAAGAGAGTTAAAGCAGCTGGAGAGGTTCTCTTACAACTTTTGAGCTGACACAGTTTTGGAAAATGTTTCCTTCACGCTGCACTGTACCATATAGGCAGCCAAGTGTCTCCAAAACAAAACAGAATTGACAGTCATATAATGTCCATTAACCCCGGTTTTAAACGCAGCATCATGTCTGCCATCATAAGAATATGAGTCCAATATTTTAGAATATAGTCAGAATGAATTCTAACCTTACCTGTGGTGTCTTTGATCCCTTTTGCTCAATGCATGGTGTACGTACTGCATACATGTGTCTTGAGAATGAGGAATGGGCCCCTGAGACAGTCATTTGCCTGTTTCACAAATGATCGTATATTACTAGAGATTCTGTTTGGGATTCAGATGTGCATTCAGACAGCAATCCCTTTCAAGAAATGATACGTTCTGGATGAGGTCAAAGGTGCTGGAACACTGTATTTAGGATGTGTTTGCAGTGATTGTGTGTCTCCTGCTTCAACGCAGTGATATATAGATGTGCTCCTGTAATTTATTGGTACAAGCCCAGGGCAGTAAGCAGTCTGAGGATTTATTTCCAGACGGCATAGAACAGTGAAGCAGTGAAGTAGTGCAACACACTGGATCATTATATTATTAGAATCTATTCTACTTAAATTATTACATTATACACAACTTGAGTTCATTTTAAAAATTAAAAAGTAATGAAAGGAATGCATTTTCATGAGAAAGATAATACCGATTTTTCATGTGATAATCTTCCTTATATCATGTCGTGCATCATTTGGACACTTTGTGGGCTTGAAATACAAAGAAAATCATGTTCTATGGTACAAGACAAATACAAAACTTAAGTTTTTATTTTAATTAGATTTGTTTATTAAGCATAAGCAATCATTTATTACATTAATATATGTGAAAATGACATTTTAGCACCATAATATTACATACAGGTCTCTAGCTTCAACACAGTGATATATGCTCAGTGATTTATTGGTACATGCCCAGGGCAATAATCAGAATTAGTATTTATTTCCATACGGGCTACAGGTAGTGTTGTGAAATACTTCAACACACTGGATCGCAGATTTAGACCCCCTGCACTCTTACTCCTTAAAAACCAAAGAAATGAAGATATGTAGCAATCACATTGTAACAGGGGTGACAGTGACTTAATGCTTATACTAGTGGACTTCAGGTACCTTTAGGGTACGGTGTTCCCTGAAGGGCTCTCAAACCCCGCATTTCAGATGCCTAGCTGTATCGCTGATGTGTTGCACCTCAGAATCACTTTTAAACCTTACCTCTGGTATCTTTAATCCCTATTGCTCAACGCATGGTGAAAGTATTGCATAAATGTGTCTGAAAATGAGCAATGGGCACCTGAGAAACTCATTTGCCTGTTTCACAAATGATCATATTTGACTAGAGATTCTGTTTGGGATTCAGTTGTGCATTCTGACAGCAATCTCTTTCAAAAAATGATTTTACCTTATCGCAGCTTTGCCCTTCTTGCCTCTTTGGACAATATCTCCATCTTGTGGTCGTTGTTGGTAATGTCTAGACAATATCTCCATCTTGTGGTCGTTGTTGGTAATGTTTTCTTATGCCCTTTTTTATTTCAATTCTCTATTAGTTGATTCTAGAATCTCTACAATAGAGTTGAAAACATCAGTTTTATAGCAGACAATATGACATTATTTATAGTCCAATTAGAAATTTATTACCCTGTTTTTAACATAATAACAAATTAAAATTGATTAAAACTAAGTTTGGAACACCAGGGAACATAAAAAATGATTTTTAGGAAAACCATGAGGTTCTCTGTGTCCGATGCCTGAAAGGGGAGAAAGCTAGAATCCTTTGATTTTTCAAAATTTGAAAATAAACATTATATAACAACAGCTTTCATTCCTAGGAGTGAAAAACAACCATTTTTGAAGACATATTAGTTTCTAAAACACTACAATAAAGTTAAAAACATCCATTTTATATCACATTATTTTTTGTGAAATAATTAAATTGGCTTATTTCTCTCGCATTAAATTGGCTACAAATGCAAGAATTCAACCAGATATTCTTGTAAAATGTATAGTGTTGCATTGCAGTTAGTTAATGTAGTTAGTCCATAGTCAGCAATCTAAACTTTATTGTTAAGCTTTAATGATTGATGTTGTACCAGTAACCTTTAGAAATACTATAGTACTTCACAAATGCTTTGTGTGTTTGGAAATCTTTTGAGTAAAAGCCTTATAAAAATAGGTTTAGTTTTTACAGGATAACACAAAGAAGTAGGATGGTATAATTCTTATAATTGCTTAGTGATTGTATTTGGAAGATTATGCACTAAACAGACTTCAGGGATGCCAGTGGATCATTGTGCTATTTGGAATTATTCCAAAAATCAAGTGACCTATTTGCTGAAGTATTTTTAGTATTATTTATTTAGTATTAATAAAGAATAGATTTATTAAAGTCATGCGATGTGCAAGCGGGATATGTAAAATAATTGAAAATAAAGTTTTTTATTATTGTTATAGAGAAACATGATCAGATTTTCCCTGGTTCAGAAAAAAGACGATTAAAATCTGTAATCTTTCCACTTGTATGTCATCAGACATTAACGAGTACAACCCCCCTCTCTGCCGGAGTGCTGGCTGTGACGAATTAAACCAATTTCACAGGTATTTTCAAAGTAGGAAGTACAGTGTTAACTAGTAGATGGCCTCCTCAATGAAATCGCTTCAACATGCTAATGCGTTGGTGTAACAGTCCGGGCGTGGCAAGCTTCCAATGTCAACTCGACTCGATTGGAAGACAATGAACGTATTTTAGCCCTAAATGAATTAATAGCAAACATGGTTTACATAAAAGACATTTTTCCAAGAAAGTTCATAATAATACGATCTATAGTTGAAATCTGAGCCTAAATATAAAGAAAAAAACATTTTCAGAGAGCAATCACGCTGTGTTTATGTAGAAAAAGCGATTAGGTTTATGAGCAATCTAATTACCTATTCGCTTAAAACGCTATATAAAATAAAGTTTATTTAAAGATGAATGATAAGTGTCGCAGTTTAAATAATTTTCATAGTAGGGCTAGGATAGATTCCAAGTGCATTTTTGCAATTTACGTTGCATTGTCCAATGTGATGTTGTAATACAGTTTAGAATACAGTAAGTCTAAACTGTATCAGCTTTATTTATGGGTTGCAATTTAGAAAAAGTCAAAAACCGCACTCAAAATGCAATTTAGAGCTTTCTGGCAAGAGGAGACACCCAAATTATAATGTAACATGCCACTGTTTGTGCATGAACAAAGTTATACTGCAATTTTCCTTAGATACGCGATTAAAAAAAATATTTTTTTTGAATCCCCGGCCGAACACATTCCATAAGAATCAGCGCTTTTATACAGTATATCGCCTTTAAACACATATATTTAAACACGCGTTTACGATTTAAATCAAAACGCAATTCAAATCAATATAAATGTTTATTTTGTAACGCATAGGTGACTATTCATTGTTATTAAAAAGACGTAAATTCGATCATGTTGTGATATTTAGAAATATAAATTTGTTTTGATGCGAGTGAGGTTTTATTTAATCTCTGACCAAGGGAAATGTTTCATTTTTTCAAAGAAATGTTTGTTAAAAATTAAAGTCATAGTTCCATGAGATTCAACCACAGACCATGTGACATAGGAGTCAGGAACCTAACCCACAGCACCACCAGCGCAGACACATGCTGAGGGCTGAAAAAGCACTACAGAAACATTATCGACTATAAAATAATGTAATTAGGCACAGAATAAGTTTACAGCACAGTACAATAATAAATGCTGACCATGACTTTAGAAGCATAAATTACCTTACACTCAATTTAAACACAAGCTGTCTTTAGCCCTCTAAGCTGGTTCATACAGAAATGTAGAGAACCAGGCTCAGAAAAACACAGCTTCATTAGCGAATACATATGCAGAACAACTAGAGAAGATGTTTTACAGAGGATGGATTTTTAGAAACATCCCATCAGTGACATCACTGAAGTCAACTCCTAGGTAACTGTCGTGTGGATAGTTTCACAAGAATCAGACAAAGGTTTAAGCATCGCTTATTTTAGATAAAACTGCAAAAAAACAACAACAACCCATAATGTACTTCTTTGCGGCTCTGTTTGCCCAAATCATATATTCACAACGTGAAATTAGAAAATAATATTACGTAACCAAAAACCGCAATATGGAAACAGAACCTGTGTAATTGTTGACAGATGATGTACTCGTAACATTTTTACAAGACGAACTACAACATTTAAAAAATGACTTGTATGTACTTGATATCTCTAATCAATCCACTGCACTGCATTAAAACAAAACGAAAACTAAAACGCCCTGGGCATACCGTTTCGCGCTTCTTATCAGTTGCTCAAAAGCAATTTGACCGTATGAAATGCATAATATAAACCTAGAAACATATACGTGAGGAGTATTTACGTAGTATCGGTGTCAAGACATACCTCTCAAATACTGTAAATCAAGTTAAAAATATCTCAAGACCGATTCTGGTCATAATGAAACCATGTTTCGTGTATGTTTTCTTTAAAGTACCGAGACCAGCCATATACTGTATGTTTATGTTCCAAAATTAATATCGTTTATGGCCTTCACACGTGTTCCAGTATGCTCCTATTCTTTTTATGCTCAGGCACTAAGATTTCCCTTCAGTGGTAAAATTCCATATAAATATTCAATACTTAAACGGGCACAGTTAAGACATTAAATATACATATACATATACATATACAAACTGTATACAGTACAGTTTGCATACGGTAATATGTTTATGTTCCTAAATCAACCTCTTTTATGAGCATGTGAAAGGCATGGTGAATCGATTCTCAAAAATTACTGTACTTTGCATGATTGGAAAAAAATGCGTGATTGCGAAATGCTGTGGTGTTACTTTTACAAAGACGGGCAATGAAAAAAATAATGTGGACCAGGGCAATACTTTGAGTTTACAGCTTGTCCAAGTTCATTTATTATTAATACTATTAGTAATATCTTCATTAAAGACTTTGATGGCTACAGCTCAAACATGAGAAGTTGAGCTTTATTAGCTCCACCTTGCGGAAATTCCGGATACTATTATTTTGCTAGCGGTATTTACCGGTAACTCGCGGTATTTACCGGTAACTTGTGGTAGACTGCGTACAGCGTACGCCCGCGCATTTTGAATGGCTGCATCTGTAGCAATCATATTGTAGCAGACACTCAATTGCCTGTTTCACAAATGATCATATTTTACTAGAGATTCTGTTTGGGATACGGATGTGCATTCTGACAGCAATCTCTTACAAAAAATGATTTTACCTTATCGCGGCTTTGCCCTTCTTGCCTCTTTGGACAATATCTCCATCTTGTGGTCGTTGTTGGTAATGTCTTCTTATAGATAGATACTTTATTGATCCCGTGAGGGAAATTGCAGTGCAACAGCAGCTTAACACACACAACACAGCCACAGTGTAACAATTATATAATAATAGTACAATACTGTATATATACTGTATATATATATGAAACAGAAATAGAAACAGAAACAGGAATCGCTTACTACCTGGAGAATCTCTGTAGGAATATCTAGCATTTATCAATGGAAATAAAAGCTGCTTTAATACAGTGCATGTTCAAACTCAAACCCTCAGCTGCTGTTCTTGTTTGTTTTGGGACAAATTGCAACTGAGCATCGCATGAGCCGTTACGTACCCTTATCTGTTAGGGAATTTCAAGGGAGGAGTTAGGTCAGAATGGGTAGGCTGCAAAACAACAAGTAAAGATTTATTCCGAGATGAAACGTTGTGGCGGTTTTCTTATCTTTTCAACATGGACTAAACTTTTACGTGTTCCTTATATGCTATATATGTATATATTAGCACCAATGTCGTTCTTAAAAACTAACATGACATTGTCAGGGACATTCACCTATATACAAAGACGAGACAGACAAAGTAATAATTCTATATTAACGTGGCCTACATATTGACGCAATGATCGAACTAAGTGACGTGTTCTGATTCAGATCCCCTGCAGTTCATGCCAATTAGAACAATAGCAATGCTGAGTCCTCCCCACCCTACTGAGCACAAATTCAGCTGCTCTCCAGTTCTGTTCTGCATGTTTTTTCATTGCAATTGAGCTCGGAACTGGAGATGATCTCCATACAGTTCTGTGTTAACTAGCCCGCACTTGCGTGCTAATTTACGGGTTGTGGCAGATGCTTTTCTATAGTTCATATACATGACGGCAACCTGTTACCGAGGAACCTGAGAGGTTTAAAAGCCTCACGAACCAGGCAGGACTCGAACCTACAATCTTCTGATCCGAAGTCAGACGCGTAATCCATTACGCCACTGGCCCATAAAACATGTGTTTGCATTCCACCACAGAGAGCTCTACACTGCTACCAGTAGTACACTTCCCCATCTAAATTTTCACAGCAAGAAACTTGTGTTTCCTACTATTTTTATCAGGTTTAAAATATCATCTCCTTAAAACAGAAAAAGTGTTGGTGTGTCGCGCTGAAATTCTGATTGATTTTGAATTCAAAGAAAAAAGGTTTTCTTCCAAAACACCGTGAAATTGTCACATCTTGCAGACAATAGGTGTATTCCATGTTGAAAAGAGAAGAAAGAAAACCATGGAGCCTTTTACAGGTGTGAGGCTTCTTCGGGTGTGAGAAGACCTCACGGCCGAAACGCTGTGTTTCCGTTCTTCTCTTTTCAGCATGCAATAAACCTATTACTTGTTCCTTTGCAGCCGAGGCATGCTGACGTAGCTACCCAGCTGAACATCTTGCAGACTCTACAGTACTTCTCTCCTGTAGAAGTAAAGCAGGGCTTGCTGGGTGAGCTTTTGCTCCGGTAAATTAGGTCACGTGTCATGTTAAATCACTTCTTCTAAACACAACATTTGCTGGTGCTAGCTTTCCCCATGAAAAGAGACATTTCCCTTACAGTACATGACATATCGTTTTTATTCTATCAATAAGTATAGAAATAAAACAAAAGAAAAAATGTTGTCGCCAAAGAATGCACAGCTCTGTCGCCTTGGGGAGGTGTCAAGGGCATTGAGCTCCTTGGACATGAGAAGTGCCCGATAAATGCCATTTCTCATCATTTCTCTTGGCGTCAGTTCTGCTATTAAATGGGACGGAGGCAACGGGCTCAGAGAGCAGATTAAGTGCACACCGAACGCAGATGTGTCCAAGTGTCTGTAAAAGCACGGTGCTCTGCTGGCGCTGTTCCCTAGTGGCTTAAAGTGCCTGCCTAGTAAGCAGGCGATCCTGGGTCTGAATACCAGCGGTGCCTCTCTCCGTGTCTTGTTGTGCCGCATATCTCATTTCAGACAAACATGTACAGCTTGGTTCAGTTTAATGCAAGAATTCATTTCCTTTCTGGAATAACTTGTTTTTGAAGAAATCCATACAGCTTGTGAAAGATGAAATCCATTTCTTGGTTGTCAGTGGAAAAAGATTGCCGGCTGCAAGAAGTGCAAGTGATTGTTTTCTTTGACCATAAACCTGCAAATGTAGGGCGCACAAAAGACTGTCAGACTCTGTGGTGCTGAAAAGTTGGTGGTTCAAGCCCCTCCAGTATGCGTGTCTCAGTTTTTCCAATGTAAACATCATCACCATTGCTAAAGAAGATGGCGCAGAAGGCTCCACAGCCGAAACGTTGTGCTTCTTTTCTTCTCTTTTCAGCATGGAGTAAACCTTTGCTTTATCCTTTGCAGCCTAAGCATGCTGACGCAGCTACCTTTCTCTTAACACGCCTCAATCATTATTCACCAAAACGATCAGCAGAATAAGTCGCCTTTGTGGTGATGTCACTCCTCTGCTTCACAAATGTCCTTAGTGACGGGCCATTTCTTTCTGCCATTTTTCCGGAGCGGTTATTGATTGCTCCATCATTTCCCTCTTACTTTCCATCACTAGATTGAAAAAAAAAACAGAAACAGGCTGACAGGACGACAATCAAATTGCAAAAACTCATCAAAGCACTCGATAGAGTATTTGAATCCACAAGTAGCTACGAGCAACTTTGTCCTGGCTTGCATGAAAGTCGGAAAATGTCAAAAAGAAAAAGATGGTGGCTTTTTCATATTCGTTCTTTTATTTTTAGTTCGTTGCTTCTTCTGTCCATTGTCCTCCTGCCTGGCTCTTAACCTGTGACTGTTTGAACGCACACAGTAGACTTTCATGCAGGGGATTTGTCCTGAGCCTCTGTGAAAGACCCACCCACCCCCATAAATAACTGCTCTAGAAACACATGAATGCAAAACTAAACCACAGCTTAAAGAGGAGCTTGTCATGACCGCCAGGCAGTTAAGACCAACTCTTAAGCAATCTAAACAGCACCAGCAGCGGGTGATTATTAACAAACGCCGCCGCACGAGTTAACCCACCTGCACACACTCCACCGTGCGGTACGCAGTGCTATTTTTACCATCTTTACCTGCTTCCCGCTGGTATTGAGTCTACTCCTTGAGAGCTCTACCTGGCGTTTTTTCCATTACCTCGTTTATTCTGGATATTGGACTCCCCTTCTGCCTTTTCGACTTTGGACCTCGCCTCTCACCTCGGACTGTTTGCCACCAGTGTTCTCCCTGGATTACGACTTACCTTACGCCTCTTGACCAAGAAACAAAGCAAAGCAGAGCAAAACAAAATGAACAAACGAAAACCCTCACGTCCCGCACTTGCATATAACGCCATTACGTGCCCAAGCGGTATTTTACGTCATCCTAGCACTGCACCCCGGGGCGTACGGTATATGGGAACGAGCACACGGCACGAATCGTTTCGAATCACTCCCTACAGCTGTAAGGCACCTTGAAGCATGCACCCCCAACATTCTTCTTTGCGCATCTGTGAAAGGTAAACTCTTGAGCAAACTCTGAACCAGCTCTAAGGAAACTAATCCGATTAGACATTACTTTGACTCATCTTTTAAGGGACCCTTGTTAATTGGAGAAATCAATGATTTCGAATGAATTCTGTATGCGTTAAAAGACAGCTATACACAGAAAACATGCAGGACACTTCTCATGATGTTTCCCGAGCCGAAACACAGTGCGTTTTTCCAAGCCATCTGACAAAGCCCGCCCACTGAAAACTGCAGCAGATCGTGTAAAGACGTTCAACTTTGTAACTACTGCACGCACAGGAAGCAGAATAAATTCCTCTTTTCAAACTGTCAAAGGTTTGCTTTGCGAACACTGCAGGACATCGCACAATCTCTTTTGAACGGGGACAAACGATTTCTTATGGGGCACAGTAAGTACAGACGTTTAAAAAGCTCCACTCATGCCGACGATGCAGCATGAAGAAGCGCAACCTAACGTTTGCATTCCTAGCAAATTCCTTTTATTTTTTGATAAATAAAGACAGTCTTGTTTAACAAACAACACACACAACATTTTACATTGTCAATTCAATTCAAATCAATGTATTTCTATATAGCGCCTTTCACAACAAGGTTGTCCCAAGGCACTTAACAATGCAAGTTGTTAAGAGCCTTGTGTCTAATATGCCGCCTAGGTAACGTGCTGTCTCTTTGAGGCAAATGTTTAAATCCTCTGAGTTAAGTGCTGAAGTTATAGTAGTCCTATCAGTATTGTTGCCTCCGATCAACAGATCCTCAGTTTTCTCAGAGTTGAGTAACAAAAAGTTTTCACACATCCAAGTATTTCCTTCCTTAATGCATTTAACTAAACTGATAATAGAAGAGTTGTCGTTTGGTGTAAACAAAATGTTTATTTGAGTGTCATCAGCATATGAATGAAAGTTCATATTATTTTTTCATATTATCCTACCTATCAGCAGCATGTAGAGAGAGAGAACAATATTGGTCCCAGCACTGATCTTCTGGTACCCCAAATTGAACTGGTGACATTGATGAAGCAGTACAATTATTAGATATTTGAACATAATGAAAACGATGAGTAAAATGTGAAGTAAACCACTGAAGGACGGTTCCAGATAAGCCAACCTCAAACTCAAGCCTGTGTAACAAAACAGAGAGGTCAACCGTGTCAAAGGCAGCTCTAAGATCTAAAAGCACAAGCACTGTTGCATTCCCCGCATCAGTAGCTAAGAGAATATCATTTACGACTCTTGTTAATGCAGTTTCAGAAACCAGACTGAAATTTCTCAAGTATATTATTTGAATCCAGATACGATTGACGTTGGGCAACAACTATTCTCCCAAGACTTTTAGATTGAAATGGGACCTTTGAGACAGGCCTGTAGTTGTTAAGAACTTGTGGATCCAAATTTGACTTCTTAAGGAGCGGTCTAACAACCGCTACCTTAAATTGATCAGGTACAACGCCTGACGCAAGCGATGCATTCATCATACTAATTATAGGTCCTGCCAGTCCTTCGAGGGAATCTTTGACTAGCTGAGTGGGGATGGGATCTAGCGAACAGGTGGTTGACTTTGTCTTACGTCTGTGTCCATGAGTCCACCATAAGAAGAAATCTGAACAGGAGTGGTGATCATGCGAGGTCACCATGGAGGAAACCACTGCTCTCCCCCCAAAAAAAACCACCACTGCCCCTCTCAAGTTTGTTAAAGACCACATGGATGTTCCACAGCAACTCCTGGAACAATGTTCTGTGGACAGACGTGACAAAAGTTGAACTTGTTGGTAAATGTGCACAGCGTTATGTTTTGAGATAACAAAACACTGCATACCAACTCCAAAACCTCATCCCACCTGGGAAGCATGGCGGAGGCTGTACGGCTTGCAATCATCGAGGGACCGATGAATTCCAAGATGTATCAGGAAATTCTACAGCAGAATGTCAGGGTGTCTGCCTGTGATCTAAAACTTGAAAGACGCTGGGTCATGCAGCATTACAAAAACAAAGGATTACATCAACAACAGAGTGGCTGAAACAGAAGAAATTCCGTATTTTGGGATGGCCAAGTAAGAGTCCTGACCCCAATCCCATTGAAGTGCTGTGGCGTGATCTGAAGCAGGTCGTTCAGCGCAAGACATCCCAAAAATATACATGAACTGAAACAGTTTTGCATAGAGGAATAGGCCAAAATACCTCGTAACCGCTGCTCAGGTCTGACCAGCCGCTACAGAAAGTGGGGGTTGAGGTTTTTGTCATAAAGGAGGTTCCACTAGCTCCTTAATATAAGGGTTCACGTACTTTTTCCATCAATGACCTTGATTGTTTAAACCATTTGGTCAATAAAGAAACAGCAATGTCAAATGTTGGGCGTGTGTTGTTTGTGAAATCAGACTCTCTTTATTAATTATTATGACTTAGATAAAGATAAGATCACATGTTAGGAGCCATTCATGCAGAAATCCACATCATTCCGAAGGGCTGTTTACAAAAGTTTTTCTCCCAACTGTATGTGAGAGAAAAGCAGAGACGCTCACTGAGTAAGGTGGGGTTGCAGCTTTGCAAATCACAAGGACATTTGTACGCTCAAAATGGGACAGGAGCACCCCAGATGGGACTCGAACCCACAATCCCTGGCTTAGAAGGCCAGTGCCTTATCCATTAGGCCACTGGGACACACTGGGTTGGGTCGATCACGCTGATGAAGAGCCAGTTTTTTTTTTTCCTTTGCTTTTTCAAAGGGATCCCCAAAATTAGGAAAGTTAGGCAGCAGAAGGTTTACTGTGACCTGAGAAGGACCGGCATCCAATCACGGTGGTGCACACACACACGCTCTCACTCATCTGAGCTACACGGCTACCAAGATGATCTCAGGTGCGCCGAGCTGGTACGGAACATATTGAACTGATCGACGGCGAATTGTCTCTCAGACAGGCTTTTCACCTCTGAGCTCCCTGACTGACAGTAATCCGCTAGGTAGTGAAACAGTCAGCTGCTTCTAAGCCTTAAACAGCTGCATCTCGGCGCTTCCACAGAGAGATGATTTGAAAGCCAAACATCGCCCATTGGGAACACCTTACTATCACTAGTTTAAGAGACTCTTAAGGTCTTGCAGAGGTGCCTGTCTAATAGCATGCGCTTTGCAAGCTATAGGTGTTTGGACTAAGGCAGAATGCCTGTTAACAAAATGTTTTTCTAAAGGGGCCTCGCACTCTTTTCCAAGCAATGGTCACCATCCCCACCGAGTGTCACAATGTAGTCATGTCCTAGGACATCACCTGTTAGTCTCCATTTGTCTGCCACCAACACTTTAGGTTACGGGGTCACAACCGCACCCCGGAGACCAGAGGAGCCGTTGGCGTTCTGGCGGCGCAGATTGGGCTGAAGGTGGGGCGCTTGAATCTCGCTGTTGGAGGCCGTCTGAAACTGACCCAAGCCTTTCCCTTGAATTAAATGTAAATAAGAAATGAACCCCAGATGCACATGGAATCAATCACGTGTTTCCTTTGAGCCGTTTCAGAGACTGCTCCAGAGTTTACCTTGCACAGATGCGCAAAGATTAATGATGGGGGTGCACGCTTCCAGGCGTCTTACTACTATAGGGAGTGATTGAGACAATTCGTAGCTTGTGCTCATTTCCCTCTATTCCCCGTGTTACAGTGGTAGGATGACGTAAATTCCTGCTTCGACACGTAACGGGACTATAATCAAGTGCAGGAGCTGAGGGCTTTAGTTTTGTTTCGTTTTCCATGGCGTTCGTAAGCGCGCAAATCAAAGGCAATTCCTGCGTCTAACACGAATGTAAATGCTTTTGAAAGTGCAGTGTGGTACAGCTTGTAAAATCCTTGTCCACATTTTTGGTTTGTTGATGTTTTTTTCTGTCTGCCAAAGTTGCGTTTTGACATCCGGACTGGGGGACTTTATCATTTGAACGTGAAGCCAGCCTTAAACCCTCTGAGGCGTGTCTGTCTGCCGGCACGAATCTTGTGAAAGGTATTTTTTTTTAACGGAGAGCAACTTTAAAAAGGTTTCCGCAGCCACCTCGCAGTCCGTGTTTGATTATAGGAGGAATACGGCGGCGGCGAGTTCGCATTTGTCGTGCTCGAGTGGTTAAGGCGATGGGCTCGAAATGCGTTGGGGCTTCCCCGCGCAGGTTCGAAACCTGCCGACTCCGGCGTCTGCCGCACGTCGCCTTGTGCCTGCACGGCAGAGGCGAAGTGCCGCTTCTCCTTTCCTGGTACTATAACAACGCGAAATCGCTTGGACCCGCTGCCATTGAAATCAATTCTTCAGATAACCACACATTTTGCGTTCGCACCTCTGGTGCTCTACTTATGCCTTTGAAAACCTAATGAATACAGCTGAAAGAACCGACACAATATGTAGGTGCTCGTAAAGCACGCAGTAAAGAACTGTTAACAGCAAGGGTTTCAGTGGGTTAACTGAGGAGAAGGCGTGATCGCTAATTGTTGACTTTTTATTTGGTGTTAGAAACACTCTTACTGTGCATGACGTGCAACAAATGTAGCCACAGAAATTGCATCACGCTTTCATGTATGCTATTGCAGACACCAACGTTGCCTAGATAGAAAACCGAAATAGCCGTGGGTTTGCTTGCTGGTCTGAAGGATCTCTCTTCGAATCTCTATCATTTGTCAATGGAAGTAAAAGGCGCTGCAATCTCATACGTTCAGAATCAAACCCGCAGCTGTTGTTCGACTTTATTTCTTGACTAATTACAACTGAGTGTCGCATGAGCAGTTACATAAACTTGTCTGGTATATTTGAACACAAATGCCGTTCTTCAATTAAAACTAACAGAACATTGTCAGGGACATTCAGTTCTATACAAACAAGAGACAGACAAGAGAATATTTCTACCGTTCATGTGGACTACGTGTTGACTTACTGATCGGAATAATTGAAAGGTTCGGGCTCATAGCCGATGCAGTGCGTGCTAATTAGAACAGCAACGCTGAGCTCTCAGCACCGTACTGAGCCCAGGTGTTTTTCTAAAGCTGTCAGGTGCAGTTCATTTACATGAAGGAAATCTCTTACCGGGTACGATTACAATGCAGTAAGTAGCACAGACTACTTAGGGAGTAGCCAGATGCGTTTAAAAACGACCCGAGCCAGGCAGGAGTCGAACCTGCAATCTCCTGATCCGTAGTCAGACGCGTTATCCATTGCGCCACTGGCCCCGGTGTGACACTGCAGGACTGTAACCCAGTGAGATCAGCACTGCAACTAGTAAAATATTACCCCCGGTCCATTCTTTACCAAAAGTGAGAAAGACCTGTTTTCTACATTTTGTCTGTTTTAAAACCATATCTCAAACCAAACCAAGAGTCTGTCTTTTGCACTGATATTCTGATTCATTTCGATTTCAAAGAAAAAAAAAACATTATCTTCCAAAGCATCATAAAATTGTCCCTTCTTCCAGACTCTACTTCTCTCTTGTAGTAGTACAGCAGACCTTTCCAGGTGAGCAGATCACAGAGTCCGAAATGAGCTTCCTCCATCAAGAAAAGTACCTGAACATGACTCTGTCTTCATAAAAGCGCCCCTGTAATAAAGAAATTAAATCCGAAATCAAGAGGGCAGTTGCCTACTGAAGTTCAAGAAGTCATCAATTTTAACCTAGCAACACATTAAAGGCTGCATCTATACAAGTACGATTCTAGAAATGCTCACCAGATTACGTTTTAAGAAGGAACTGCGCCTCAGGTTCCGCCGAGATCTTAACTTGGATGGCAGGATTCAGAGTCCGGAGTGCGGACTGATGGCGCACGGAGGGTCCACATACTGTGGATCCCTCAGTTTTCTTCCGCGTGTTTAAACCGCCAGCGTGTGACTCCCCTGTCCCCGTGACCTCATTGCTCTGCTCTCGCCTCTGTGCAGCTGAGCCCGACTCATGGTAAAGTGGAAAAAAGTATGCCCTCAACGTGGGATTTACTCTGGATCGAGGATAGATGTCACTTTTTTATCATTGAACAGGATGTATGTGATGTGGCGACTAGGTTCAATTTTGTATCCTCTTTAAAAGATTAAGGACTGGGGTGAGCGTGATTTACCACCCTTTCAGCTAAGAACCCGACATGCGGACCGTTTAAGCTGCATAGACTCGGTTGTTTAACTCGTCTCCGTTAGCAGGGTTAAGGTTAAAGAAAAAAAACATTGCTGACTTCTTTTTTTTTTTGCCAGCCGCCAGCGCTGATTAGCAAGGTTTGTATTTCATGTTTTGCAAGTTGCATCCATTTTAAGAAAAACAAGTCGCGTTAAAGACAGGAAATGAATACTTGCAAGTCTAGCCGTAGGCGGTTGTCTGTAAGGACCAGTTCTGTTTGAGAAAACAGAACAAAGAAGGCACCGCTGGGATTTGAACCCAGGATCTCCTATTTACCAGGCAGGCGCTTTAACCAACTAAGCCCCGGCGCCCCAGGAGCATTATCCTTTTGCAGCCACTTGGACACACCACTCAGACACATCTGCATTCGGTGTGTGCTCCGCCTGCTCGCTGAGCAAGTTGCCACCTTTACATACAATAGCAATATCAACACCAAGAGAAAGGGTGACAAATGGCTTTTATCTGGAACTTTTGATGTCCAAGGAGCTCAATTTGCTTTCTGTGTACAACAGGGCCACTGAACTCCACACTGGCCACTGAACCACAGCAGTGGCTTGCTGGCTTGACATCTCCTAAGGAAAATGTTGAAATTGCATGTGGAACAGGAAAATGACCCTCGAGTACGAGGGAAAAAAAAGAAAAAGATCATCTGGAGCGCGCCAACCCATGTCCGGACAGCCCAGTTTCAGTGACAAGGTGGCTGAGTGGTTAAGGCGATGGACTGGTAATCCATTGTGCTCTGCAGACATGGGTTCGAATCCCATTCTCATCGCTCTCCATGTCTTACACGTTTGATGTTGGCCCTCCTGTTGTTTGCTCTGGTGCTAGAGCTGTACATTTTCTAGCGGTGGCTGAACATGGTATAGTGGGCCAAGGTCGGTATCGAGCAGTGACAGTAACAGTACTTACTGCGCCCCATAAGAAATCGTTTGTCCCTGTTCAAAAGAGATTGTGCGATGTCCTGCAGCGTTCGGAAAGCAAACCTTTGACAGTTTGAAAAGAGGAATTTATTCTGCTTCCCGTGCCTGCAGTAGTTACAAAGTTGAACGTCTTTACACGATCTGCTGCAGTTTTCAGTGGGTGGGCTTTGTCAAATGGCTTGAAAAAACGCACTGTTTCGGCTCGGGAAACATCATTCATGAGCAGTGTCCTGCATGTTTTCTGTGTATAGCTGTCTTTTAACGCATACAGAATTCATTCGAAATCATTGATTTCTCCAATTAACAATGGTCCCTTTTTGAACCTGCGAGAAGCATTCTTTCCATGTAACAGATTTACTCCGGGGAAAGGCAGCATGACATTGAGAGTAGCTCAAGCTTTCAGCACCCGTATCGGACTGCATGTATGCAGACACCGCTCAGAATCCCCTGTAAGATTCTCCTTCAATTCCGTTTTGCAGTGCTTTAGCTCTTTCAAAAGGCTTCGCTTTGCTAGTCACAGTCCAAGGCTCATGACAGCATTTGAAACCAATCCCCACTGCGTTGGCCAGGAAATGAACCATGGAAAGCAGCTATGGTCACCACTATACCACCAACGCATGCCCACAGGTGCCCTGCAGGACACCACCAGAGAATGCTCACGATTTCGGAAGCTGTCTCCGGGACGTGCTGATTCCACACATCCTGAATAAATCATGATATTGTTAGTTGCTGTAGCTAGACGTTCAAATGAGTTTCATGGCCAGATGGACTGTTTC